>NC_056730.1:523228589-523332324 GCF_019279795.1 Protopterus annectens | reverse complement strand
TAGCGGGTATCGGGGACTGCGAAAGCACCTCACTGAGTAATGGCGAACTGGCGACTGGCTTAGGAGAAGCTTTGTCGGTTTTGTATCTCTACTGCCTTTCTCTGTCCTTTTCTTTGCGTTTTTATGTACTCTGGTAGTCTGATTGCTATCAGACGACATTTCTGGGTAGTTAAATCTGTTTCCAAAATACTTTGATGCAAAAATATACTGACGCTTAATAGCGCATTGGTTAAATCTAGCACAAAACCGACAGCTAGGCACGTTGTGATCAGGGCCTAGGCAAGGAATACAGTATAAATGGAAATCCTTTTGAGGTATTTGCTTCCCACAAGTAATGCAATTATTAACTTTTTCTGACATCGGTAAAAAGCAAGGAAAAGTTTCCCCAACGGGGTACTTCGCTTTAGTGAACACTTCGGTTCTGAAACTGAACTCGAATATTTCAGTAGTCGGTCGACCGGCACTTGCGAAATGCTTCTGCTTCGGGCACCACA
Organism: Protopterus annectens; assembly: GCF_019279795.1. Classification (NCBI taxonomy): domain Eukaryota; kingdom Metazoa; phylum Chordata; order Ceratodontiformes; family Protopteridae; genus Protopterus; species Protopterus annectens. Next base: position 523,331,830 of record NC_056730.1, on the reverse strand, counting down.
TGGCAAGAAAGACTAAAGAAAATGGCGTCGGCTGCATGTTTTATACCCCCGACGACCTGACGTCATGGAAGAGGAGATAGCAACCGACGCAGGACCCAAGACTTTGGAATTCAGGTTGACTGAGGGCAACCTGCCAGCAGATTACCCAACTGTAATGACTGCAACAGTGAAACACGAAGAACATCCAGTGCTGGCGTGGCCAGTCTGGGGCAATCAAGATTGTCCTCTGTTTTTCCTCCCTTATTTTGAGCAGTACCCTGGTAATGAGAGGTAGTGGGAGAAATGCATAGACAGAGAGGTTGACCAACTGGAAGGATAGAGCATCCACTTTCCAGGCCCTGCAGTGAGGCTCCCTGGTGCAGAACTTGCTGAGCTGATGGTTGGAGTGTGAAGCAAAGAGGTCTACCTTCAGTGTGCCCCATTCCTGAATTATAAGGGTGAAGGTTCTTTGTTCTAGCTGCCACTCGTGTGGGTCCAGAAGACTTCTGCTTAAGTTGTCTGCCAGAGAGTTTAAAGAGCCTGGCAGGAATTGGGCTAACAAGTGTAGTTGCATGGCTGAGGCTGTGTGCCAAATCGGTCATGGCGAGCCTGCATAGAGGGTAGGAGTGAGTCCCTCTTTTTGGTTGATGTGAAAATGTATTTGATGTGGGCTCCATTGGCCATGTATGAACCTCAGGCATAGTCTGGAAGAGATGGGGTGGTGAGAAGGGTAGTCCCTTGTTGTGGTAGCCCCTTGCTGTGGTAGGCATGCTGCCGCCCACCAAAGAAAATCTTTCCTTAGGCAAGGTATCACTGGTTTAAGAGAGTTTCCAGGTCTAGAGAGAGTGTTGACACAAAGGCTTTTTAGGTACCATTGAAGCTTCCTCATATGCAGTCTGGCATATAGAATGAGTAGAACGCAAAATGCCATAAACCCCAGAGCTTACATGATTTCTGGGGTCTGGCGGCTAGTTGAAATAGGACGTCAGGTTAAGTTTGCTTTTCTGGTGTAAGGAATGCCATCTGGGATGCTGTGTCCAGGCTTGCTCCCAGGAATATAATTTTTGGGGTAGGTATTAGTTTGGATTTCTTTTCGTTGATAGTGTACCCTAAGGAGGTCAGTATATCCTTTACAAAGGCCAGGTGCCTGAGCAGCTTTTCCTGATTGTCTACCTGAATTAGGCAGTCGTTTAAGTATGGGTAAATTTGAATATTTCTTTGCCTGTAAAAGGCAAAGGGGGGAGCCAGACATTTTTGTGAAAATGCTGGGAGAAGTAGATAAGCCAAAGGGAAGTGCAGAAACTGAAAGTGCAGAGATCCTGCCCTGATATTTCCTGCATGATTCCCTGACTGGGATGTGGAGGTAGGCCTCTTTTAGGTCTAGAGTGGCTAGCCAAGCATTCTTGGAGAGCATAGGTAGTAGTTGCTGGAGGGTGAGCATTTTGAATTCTGGTATCACCAGGAACGTGTTTAGAATGGATAGATAAGGAGGATGGGGCACCAGGTGCCCTCTTTTCTGGGTACCAGGAATAGCCTGGAGTAGAAACCTTGGCATATCTGTTCTGCAGGAACATGCTCTATTACCCTCATACAGAGCAGGGAATGGACTTGCTTTTGGCCTCTGCCCACTGGTTTGGAGGAAGATAATGGGAACCCTTTTGGGGTTGGTAGAGTGTGGAAAGAAATCTGTATCCCTAGGACACTATGTTGAGGACCCTGCAGTCGTTGGTAATGGCGGCCCAAGTGCTTGCGTGGAAGCAGAGTTTTCCTCCCAGGGGCAAGTGCAGGTGGGCAGAGGGAGGGGGTGGAAGTGGAAAGTCATTGTCAGTTCTTATCATGAGGGGGTGGCTTAGCACTTCCTGGTTTTGAAGAGAACCCTATTGCTTATATCTCTACATTCCCTGGGGCTGTTGTCTGGGAGGTCTGCTTCCCTGGGGTCTGGGCTGAACTGACCTGGAGGGGGCAGGAAAGGACCAGTGCTTGGAGGGGCAATGCCTACTGAACCTGGGTGGCTGGACCTGCAGGAAATTCTTAACTGTCTGCATAGATTCAGCTTTTTCTTCCATCTTTAAGATCTCCTCTGCCTTGGTACCAAATTGTCTTTGTGCAAGGGTGCATCCAATAAATTGGATTTGACATGATCTGGCAAGGGCTGTTCCTTAAGCCAACCATGCCTTCTAAGGACAGAACTGGTGACTGCTGCCCTGCAAGATGCTTCTAGGGTGTCAAAACCACAGTGTAAGGTGTGCTTAGTTACTTGACTTGCAGAATGCATTAACTCTTGTAACTCATTTTCTGCACAAGCAGGAAAATATGATATTTTTTGTTTGAGGAGTTCCATGGTATGCTACTAAAATTTTAGCATATTGAACTGACAATTTTGTGCTCCAATAGGAAGAGTAGCAGAGGTGTATACTTTTTTACCTCATCTGTCTAATGCTCAGGAATCTCTATCTGAGGGGGTGGGATTCTTAGCAGAAGTCGCTTCAATTCCTTTAGGCCCTTGGGAAATAACCTCAGGGTCAGCAGTAGGATTTTTGAAAAGAAATCTGCACGAGTCAGGGACTCCAATACCAGTCAGGTTTCCTGGGAGCAGGAGGGAGGGTGTCAGGAGTCAAACCAGATTCCATGAAAACACTGTCCACAACATCCAGGGCAGGAGGAATGGCCAAGGGTCTGTGCTATGGAAGATCTAAGAATTCCCAGAGTCTCTTTTAGACTGAGGGTAGTCCTGACATTCCCATTGGAAATGCTCTCTCAAAAGTATGAAGGGTTTCCCCAAAGGAAAAATCCTCGGGTGGAGAGGCTGAAGGAACGGATTCCTCTGCATCAGAATCCTCATAAGCAGAGAGGGGTTGCATGTCTTCATATTCAGATGCATTAGTGTCATCGGACTCCTGTTCACATAAAACTACTGGGGATAAATCTATTCCTTTTGGAAAGGGTAGCTTGGCTTCCCCTGATCAGCATTATAAGGTTTTCCGCCATTTTAAGAATTTGAGACTGAGCCAAGGAAGTAAGGTGCCTGAGATGGGGTTGTCTGTTTCTTACGCGTGGTTCGTACCCTTGGCCTTAGAAACTCTATAGCTTTCAAAAGAACAGTAGACATGAAAGATGTCTGTTTGTGTTGAGAATTGGTAGTACGAAGTACTTCCTCAGAAGCCGGTGCCTGCTCAGTGGCTCTGGACCCATCCATGGTAGAGACAACCTCAGGATCCTTAGTCTATGAAGAGTTTTGCGGCATACTGGACTCTGAAAGGGTCTCGGTGGCGGCCTGCAAATCCACAGAAGCAGGCATCAGGGGCTGTGGAAGCACCTCACTGAGGACTGGAGAACTGACTACTAGCATAACAGAAGCGTTGTTGGTAGGTTTGGACCTGTGTGGTCTGTCTGTCTTTAGCCTTCCGTTTTTTTCTGAAGATCTGCTGTCAGACAGCTTACCAAAGCCATACTGGAATTAGAAGACTGAGTGAAAAAATCTAACTACAATAAGGGCCTGACTACGTATAGTTCTGGCATTGAACAAAGCGCAAAAGTGACAGCGGGGACGTCATGGTCTGGGCCTAAGCAGGCAAAGCAGTATGAATGAATGAAAGTCTTGGTGTGGTATTTGCTTTCCACAGGCGAGACAATTGTTAACTTTTTCTGACATTGGCTAGAGCTTAGCTTTAGAAGACTTCAACTTCAATTCGGAAAACGAAAACTCAGGTAGCAGCCAACTGGCACTCGTGCGAACTGCTTCTGCTTTGGGCTCCTCAGCAAGAAAGACTGATGTAATGGCGTTGGCTGCTTTACTTTATACTACTGACGTCAGTCCTAAAGCGACAACAACAGACGCAGAAATACTAAGCCTCTGGTATTCGGGACGATTGAGGGCTACCCTGGCAGGGATAACCCAAATGTGATGACTGCAACAGTGAAACATGAGGAACATCTGCAATGTATACCAAACCTTTAGTTGAACAATTACCATATCCTAAGATGGATTACAAAGGGAATATTAGGTAACTCTAAAATGGCACTTTCTAAAATAAAACATTGGTGACAACTCCCACATTTTGTTATACCTTTAGGGTTTAACATAACTAGTGGGAGAGAATGCTCAAAAAGTAACTTCAGGTTTCTTCCCATTTTATGCATAACATCCTTAAACTTCCTTAGATCCACATTTATAGAGAACAACCATATTGTTAGTAAAAACCTCATTTCCTTGAGTAGAGGGGACCTTCTCAAACCCTTTCCCCAGCAGTGGTTTATATTTTGTACTCCATCCTAAAATTTCATAGCTGCCTATAAATCAAATCATCGGGGTAAGCTCTCTCAAGAAACATTTGGCAAATTTTACCAAGTTCTTCCTTAAAATTAACTTCATCCGAGCACATTGCCGCCCGTAACATTTGTCCTTTTAAATGATCCTTTTAGTATGATGGGGATGAAAATTCTGATAATCCAGATAACTATTAGAAAATGTGTTTTTTCTAAAACTCTTGGAACCAAGAGCTATTAGCATCATCCTTAAAAACAGTATCAACAAGGTAGTAAACACTTTGATCAGAGTATGTCCCTGTGAACTTCAAAATGGTGAAATATTGTTTAAGAATCCATAAAAATAATGATATCCTCTTGTAATCCCTCCCAAAGGATGAAAATATCATCCAGGTAATGATAATATACCAACCATTTATATTTAAAATCAGAACTCTAAAAACAATTTCCTCTCCCATGCATACATAACAAGGTCAGCATAAATGGGGGCGAGTTCGCCCCCACTGCAACCTCTTTCTTTAAAGAATTAGCCTTCAAAAGAAAAAAAATTGTTTAGAATGATTCCCATCGCTTCAATAATAAAATTCAACATAGTATTTAGTCTTGTCAAGTTTCTAATAGCTTCAGAAAATAAACAAACCTTCCTCATGAGGAATTGAAGTGAATAATCTACAACATCTACTGTGGTGAAGCTACAAGTTGGATAATACCATTTTTTTATCTTATACAAAAAATCCCAAGAATCCTTCAAACAATAAGTAATCTCAGAGACGGACTACTTCAGAATTCTAGCTATATAAAAAAAAACTGCTCTGTGCTGCCACAATAACTCTGTATGGGGGATGCTGGATGTTCATATGAACTTTCGGTACCCTAAAAGCAGCTGGTATCAAAGGGTGGAAAATTTTTTAAAAAGTTATACATCCTCAGATGACACCTTGTAAAAGGCATCTTCCAATAAAAGTTGAATCTTCCTATTTCTAGACGTTGTCCTACATTTTTTTTAGAATCATAAAATGTTATACATTTGCCCAATATAATCCAATTTGTTTACTTGAACCACCCCTCCACCTTTATCTGGTTTCATTATTCTATAATTCCTGTTGGATCAAAGTTCTTTTAATAACATACTTTGAGAATTTAAATTATAATACTTGCCTTTAAATTTATTGGTTACTTTAAACAAGTCTGTTGAACAAATTCTTTCGAAGGCTGCTATAGTCGGATGCATGGGGGTATTAAAACAACTTTTTCCTTAATAAATTAATATTGTTTTCTACTAGTGAGTTGTTCTGAAATAGCACCTGTAGGTTCAACTTTTCTTGTAAATAACCTTAGCTCTGCTGCCACTTCAGTATAATTCTGCAAGCTGGAACAAACGTAAAACCTTTTTTAAAAAGGGTAAACTATTGCCTCATTAATATCTTGTTCTGTGTAACTGAAAATATGGAACCCTTGAAAAGTTAATATTTTCCCATCAAAAGCTGAAACCATATTCCTTCTACCCAATTTTGGTTCCTGAAATTGTAATTCCACTTCTGTTTTCCCTTGATTCCATCCCCTTTTCTGAGCCTGCCCCGGAAATAAAAAATTGTTATTCCTGTGTTGATTTCTATTGTATATTCTTTCTGACCTACGCAAGGGGGGATTAATTTTCCTCATAATATCCATCATAACCATTGTTTTCCCTCGGAGTATGTTCAGTCTCAATTTTCATAAACCACTTCTGTTTCACTCACTGTATTATTGTGTGAAGCTGCTTATCTCCCATTATTATAAATACTTAGATACTCTTTTTGTACTGGGAATGTTTTTTTATTCAAATAATCCTTCTCATCCCCATCTATTTTTTTTCTTTTTTCATTCTAAATTCTGTCACCTGTTCTTCACCTCTATTTAAAATACCTTCATACTTAACATTAGATTCAAAAAGCAGGTCTTCCAAAATTTCATTTAAAACAAACTTCCTCTAAAAGCCTATTAATATTAACATTATTCAATCTAATAATGAAATGTAGCAATTCAATGCCATGTGAAACATATGTAATAATTCAATGGCATGTCAGACAAACGTATCTAAATTCAATCAGTTCACTATCTTGAACAACAAGTCCGTTAGGGTAAACATTCGCAAACCTTTAGGTACTTGTCTGCATGTAATGCACTCTTAAAAAAACATCACATTGCAAGTTCCATACTTTCCCTAACTTGTGTTCAAGTCATAGAGCTTTCTTTGAAAAGTCTTAGGTTGTTGTACTTTTTGATGTTGTGCAATTCCCCGACCGGAAAACGATAAATCCTTTCTTTAATCCAAATAGTATAGGTTGAAACCATCCAACCATTTAGGATCCTGAACACTTGTAGTTAATCTTTCCTTTGAAACAGAAGCAGAAGCTGCCACAGTGTTTGAAAAATCTCCCAGGTTTTGGATCATCTGGTACAGCACTCTGGGATATGTCCTTTCACCTGAAACACTGGATTCTGGGGTTTGTAGTCTTAAGACGGAGTTCATCTCAGTAACTTGTTGAGTTAACAGTTAAAAGCTGTGTAACATTGCTGTTAGAACTTCCACTTCCTTCATTTAAACAATTAGGGGCAGAAACAGCAGTACTCGCCAACTAACTGACGAAACATCAGTGTTACCTTCCATTAAATATAATTTTCAATTCCAGTCCAAAAATCAGAAAAGGAGTTAAAAAAACACAACGGTCACAAACCAAATGGAAATTCCAAGCACTTGTACAGTCCAACGGAGGAGGCAAAAATAATAGTATCTCCAACTTCTGGCCCATAGCCATTCTCTCACCCATTTCAAAAATACTTGAGAAATGCATCTACCTCCAACTCATGCCATTCCTTACAAATAACCAACTCCTCACCCCAACTCAACATGGATTTCGTCCAGGCCAGCACAATAACTGCTCTCCTCTCTTTCCTAGACATAGTAAACCACGACTGTGACTCTGGAGAAAGTATAGTTTTGTACCTACCATAAATGTAGATGTTAGAGTGTTCACACTGCTGCAGTCATTACACTTGGGTTATCCTGCCATCAGGCGGTCCCGTAGTCGGCCAGAGTTCCAAAGTCTTGGTCCGGCATCAGTTGCTGTCGCTTCTTCCCTGACGTCAGAGCACCAGGGGTATACAAGATGCATCCGACGCCATTTTCTTCAGTTTTTCTTGCCCCAGATGTCAGGTGCCCCCCAAGTAGGTAGGCAATACATATTGCTAATCAAAAATATATATATGAAATAAAAAACAATACCTTCAGTTACAAGCAAATACACCACACAGGTTATATAGGATAGAAAGGTACAAGACCAGCTAGTTCAGAGGGGATGGAGTGAGGGTAACCTGGACTGCAGAAGTGTGAACACTCGAACATCCACATTTATGGTAGGTACAAAACTGTACTATGTTCATAGTGTTACACTGCTGCAGTCATTACACTTGGGTAGAATCACAAAGCTAAGGTTGGGTGGCTGTCTATAAAGAGTTAGGATTGGCTACGAGGCCCTGCAGGCCTGCTCTGGATTTAGAGTAAAGAGGCAGGTGGTAATGCTTGGTAAAGGTCAGCACTGAACTCCAAGTTGCAGCCTCCAAAATTTCCTTGGTAGGTTCTCCTCTGAGAAAGGCTGTTGAAGTGGCTGTTGCCCTGGTGGAATGTGGCCTAATGTTATTTGGGATTGATTTTCCATGCTGTGTGTAGCAGTACCGAATACAGTGTCCTATCCATTTGGATATAGTCTGCTTTGTGATCGCCTTGCCCTGTGATCCTGCAGCATATGCTACAAACAGTTGCTCAGTTTTCCTGAAAGCTTTTGTTTTGTCCAAGTAGAAGCGTAGCTGCCTGTGTATGTCCAAAGAATGGAGAAGTTTCTCCCCTTTATTCTGGGGGTTTGGATAAAAAGTTGGCAAATGGATGGTTGGTTAAGAGCCACACTAGATACCACCTTTGGCATAAAGGTAGGGTTTGTCCTTAAAGATACCCTGTCCTGATGAAAAATTATAAAAAGTTCCACTGCCATTAATGCCTGTAGTTCTGAGACTCTTCGTGCTGAAGTTACTGCCAGGAGCAGAGCTGTTTTCCATGATAAAAATTTTAGATCGGCTGTATAGGCTGGCTCAAAAGGTGGTAGGGTCAAGATCGGCTGTATAGGCTGGCTCAAAAGGTGGTAGGGTCAGTTTTTCCAAAACGAAATTGAGGTCACAAGTTGGTGTTAGTGCTCTCCAGGGCGGTCTTATGTTTTTAGCCTCTCTAGAGGTACTGCTTTAGCAAGGGATGAAAGAATAAAGGAGGATCCGTGTTGTAATGTGCTGAAATGGCAGAGGCGTGGATCTTAATTGATGAGAAGGATAGGCCTCTGCCCAGCATCTCAGTTAAGTATTGTAAAATCTGAGGAATGTTTGGAACAAGAGGGTCAAGGCTTTGAGCCTGGTTCCAGGCGCAGAATCTCTTCCATTTTTCTGAGTAAGCTTTCCTGGTGCTAGGCCACCTGGCCTCCAAAATGACGTCATAACAGCTTTAGAGAGAGGTGTTGCCTGTGTGACTAATGTATCTGCCATGCAGCCAGGTTTAGGGTTTTGAGTTGACCGTGCAGGATCTGATTGCTTTGTTGAGTCAGGTGGTGTGGAATTTGAGGCAAAATCCATGGTGGGCCCTGAGCCAAGTTCCTTAAGATAGGGTACCAGTGCTGGCGTGACCGGTCTGGAGCAATCAGGATCATCTGTTTTTTCTTGTCTGGCTTTTAGGAGTACCTTTGAAAGGAGAGGCAGTGGCGGGAAGGCATAATCTTTTAGGTTTTTCCAGCTGAACAAAAAAGAGCATCCACTTTCCATGCTTGTTTGTGATAAGTCCTTGTGCAGAATTTTTGTAGTTGGCAATTCAGTGGGGAGGCAAAAAGATCTATGTCTGGGCATCCACATTTTTGCGTTACCATGCTGAAGATTTGTGGATTCAATTTCCATTCGTGAGGGTCCATGATATTTCTGCTTAGATAGTCTGCCAGAGTATTTTTTTTTTTCCTGGCAGGAATTGTGCTTGCAGGTGAACTTGATACGTTAGAGCGGTGTTCCACAAAGTCATGGCTTGCCTGCATAGGGGATAAGAATGAGTGCCCCCCTTGCTTGTTTATGTACCACATTACTGTGTTGCCTGTCTTTAGTAACAATTGTCCTGGATGTAGAAGGTCCTTGAAAGCTGTTAGGGCACTTTGAACAGCCAACATCTCTTTTTGATTGATGTGAAGATGCATCTGGTCTGTGGTCCACTTGCCCTGAATGCATTTTCCTGCCATGTGTGCTCCCCAGGCGTAATCCGAAGCATCTGTTGTTAAAGTTTGCCTGGCTGTGGGCTGGGTAAAAGGCTGACCCTTGTTTAGGTGACATGCCTGTGCCCACCATCGAAACTCCCGTTGTAGGCAGGGAATCATTGGTATTACTGCTTCTAAACTGTGACAGTGTTGAGTCCAAACACTTTTTAGGTACCACTGTAATTTCCTCATATGCAGTCTGGCATATGGTATTAGTGGTATGCAGGATGCCATGAATCCCAGGGCCTGCAGAATTTTTCTTGCAGGGAGATGGGACTTTTTTTGTAGTAACTGAAAATATTGAGTTAGTTGAACTTGTTTGTCTGGCGTGAGGTAAGCCATCTGGGCCGTTGTATTTAAGCTGGCACCCAGGAATATAATCTGTTGCGAGGGCACTAGTTTGGACTTCTTGTCATTTACTGTGTACCCTAGAGAAATTAGCAACCTTTATACAAACGCCATATGCTGTACAAGAATGTCCTTTGTCTCTGCTTGAATGATGCAGTCGTCCAGGTATGGATATATTTGAATTCCTTTTTGTCTGCAAAATGCAATTACTGGTGCCAGGCACTTTGTGAAGACCCTGGGCGCAGTAGATAAGCCAAAGGGCAGTGCAGAGAATTGGTAGTGCATTGTACCAGCTTTGAGTCTGAGGTATCTTCTGCAATTTTGTCTGATAGGGACATGCAGGCATGCCTCTGAGGTCCAGAGTAACAAGCCAAGCTTTCTTGCCCAGCATGGGTAGAAGCTGCTGTAATGTCAACACTTTGAATTTCGGAATATCCAGGTAAGTATTCAGAATTGAAAGGTCTAGCATGGGCCTCCAGGCGTTGCCCTTTCTGGGGACCAGGAAGGGTCTTGAGTAAAATCCTTGTCCTTGTTCCTGTTGTGGTACTTTTTGAATAGCTTTCATGCCCATGAGGTCTGAAATTTGTTTTTGTGCCTCTGCCCATTGATTTTGTGGCAGGTCTTGCATTACTTTTAGCCTTGGTAAAGTATGAAAGTGGAACCTGTAACCTTGAGACAATATTCAGAACCCATTTATCACGAGTGATTGTTTGCCAGTTTTGAGAAAAAAAAAGTGCTGGTTTTCCCCCTAAGGGGGCTTCCAAAAGGGACGTGTTTGGCATACGAAGGGGAAAGTCATTGTGACGGTTTCTTGAGACTTGTCCTCACCTCCTTTTGGGGTTGAGGTGCCCCATTGTCGTTGTCTGTTTGAGGCCTGGGGTTGAGATCTGCCTCTTGGGCATCTGTATCTGCCTCTCTGTGGCCTGTCTGACACTGGAAAGGACCAATTCTTTGTTGGCCAATTTCTGCTAAACTGAGGTGGCTGTACCTGTAAGAAATCATTGACTGTTTGCATAGATTTAGCTTTATCCTCCATTTTCTTTAACACCTCTTCTGCCTTAACAGCAAACAAGGTATCATGCTGTAAAGGAGCATCCAATAATTTTGCCTTAACATGATCAGGTAAACTCTGTTCTTTTAACCAAGCATGTCTTCGAATCACAGAACCTGTAACTGTGGCTCTACAAGTGGCCTCAAAAGAATCAAAACCACATTGCAGAGTATGTTTTCCCACCTGTTCAACTGCATGCAATAAATCCTGCATTTCTTTACAATCAGGAGCTTCTGAGCTTGCAAGCATTTTCTGTTTTAACTGAGCCATTAAATACTGTTGGTACTTAAGCATGTGGCAATTTAAAGCTTACTGCTAAAGTTGCAGAAGTGTATACTTTCTTCCCCCATCTATCCAAAGCTCTGGAATCCCTGTCAGAGCGTACTGGATTTTTTGCAATGGAAGCCTTAACCCCTTTATGGACCCTGGGAAATAGTTTCTGGATCAGCAGAAGGGTTTTTGTAAAGAAACTTGTGAGAGAGTCAGGGACTCTATAATACCCATCTGGCTTGGCTGGAGCAGGGGGCAAAGAATCAGAAGAAGCCTATCACCCATATCTAACACAGGTGGAATAGCCAGGGGCCTGTGCTGAGGTAATAAAAGGAAATTCCCGAGCCTTTTCTTGGATTCTGAGTAATCCTGACATTCCCAATGGAAATGCTCCCTCATGGTATGCAAAGTTTCCCCAAAAGAATACTCCTCAGGAGGAGAGGCTGAAGGGACAGATTCTTCAGCATCAGAGTCCTCATAGGGGGGTAGAGAGTATCCCTGGTCTGAAGACGAATCAGAGGAAATGGAAACCTGATAAGAGGAATCGTAGTCTGTATCCTGCCTAGGCCTTTTCTCAGGAGGGGGATGGGAACCCCTGATTAGAGTAATAAGGTCTTCGGCCATTTTAAGCATCTGGAGGACTGTCCAGGAGAATGCTGTACTTGTTTCTTTGTCTTTAATGGTACTTTTGTCTTGGCTGTTACTTTAATGGTAAGTTGTGAAGGTCTGAAAACACCCTCAGAAGCCGATGCCTGCTCAGCGGCTCTGGACCCATCTGAGGGATTAGTTTCCGTAGGCCCAATACCTTGAGTTTCCAGAGGCCTAGATGTCTCCACGTGGGAGTCAGAAGCGGCCTGTGGCTCTGAAGTAGCGGGTGTCAGGGGCTGCAAAAGCGGGCTAGAAGAGGTTTAGTCATCAGTTTTAGACCTCGGATGCCTGTCTTTATCCTTGTCTTTGCATTTTTCCGGTATTGGAGGTAGTCAGTTGATCTGACGGCATAGTATAATTGAACCTTCGGCCAAAGTAGTGGAAAGCAAAATCAAAACGTCTTTTTATAGTGCGTTTGTTAAATCTAGCACAAAACCGACTACTAGTGACGTCGTGATCAGGGCCTAGGCATGGAATACAGTAAGAGTGGAAGTCCTTAGGAGGTATTTGCTTCCCACAAGAAATACAATTATTAACTTTTTCTGACATCGGTCTGAGGCAAGAAAAAAGTTTCCCCAACAGGGAACTTGGCTTTATTGAATACTTCAGATCTAAAATTCGACTTCGAAAATCTCAGGAGTTGGCCGACCTGCACTTGCAAACTGCTTCTGCTACCGCGCAGCAAGAAAGGCTGAAGAAAATGGCGTCGGATGCATCTTATATACCCCTGGCGCTCTGACGTCAGGGAAGAAGCGACAGCAACCGACGCCGGACCAAGACTTTGGAACTCTGGCCGACTACGGGACCACCTGACGGCAGGATAACCCAAGTGTAATGACTGCAGCAGTGTAACACTATGAACATCTTGACCTCTCCAAGGCTTTTGATACAGTCTCCCATTCCTCAACTCCTAAACCATCTTGCTAATCTTAATCTCTCACACACCTTTGTCTGGTTCAACAACTACCTCTCTGACCGATCTCAGGCCGTAAAATGGAAAACTGGCACCTCAACCTTCCTCCCAACCCCAACCGGTGTCCCCCAAGGATCTATACTCGGCCCAATGCTATTAAATATCTTTATTAAGGACTTCCACACAGCTATTCCTAACACCAAGATAGTCCAATATGCAGACGACCTCTATTCTGCTCTGGTTCTAACCTCCAAGTACTCCAAACAAAAACTCAAACTGCTTTTTCCACCACTGAGAACTGGATGCTTCAAAATCACCTCTCTCTAAATGCCAACAAATCTAAAATTCTACTATTCTCTCCCTCTAAATCTCACCCTCTTGACAAAACCTCCTTCAATATTATCAGCCATGCCAACTCCACTATGTTCCTTTTGCTAAACTTCTTGGGTTCACTACTGATGAACATATCAAATTCAACACCCATATTCAGCTAAACATTAAGAAAACACATCAGAAACTTAGCTTTAGCATGTTGTACGGGAACTCCCATTTTCTATCCCCTTCCACAAGACAGACCCTTGCCACTACCTACTTACTACCATCACTGATGTATGGTTCCCCTCTACTAAATCAACCTATCTTCCTCTACCTCCTCTAAACTGGAATCCTGTTGCAACAAAATCTCAACGTTTTCCAAGTCCAAGTACTCTACCCACCACTGCATACCTCTCCACCTACTGCAATGGCTAGAACTTCCCAACTACCTGGACTACCTCCAAATCACTACAGCCCACAAACTAATTTTTAAACCCACTAAGTGCCCTGCACTAACTAAAGTACAGTTTTGTACCTACCATAAATGTAGATGTTAGAGTGCTAACACAGCTGCAGTCATAACAGATGAGTTCTCCTGCCGTCAGGCAGGTCCTCGGTCGGCCGAATTCCAAAGTCTAGGTCCGGCGTCGGTTGTCGTCGCTTCTGCCCTGACAGTGCGACAGGGGTATAAAAGAACCAGCCGATGCCATTTTCTTCAGTTTTTCTTGCCCCAGATGTCAGGTGCCCCCAGAAGGAAGGCAATACATAAATTTATGTAATAATGCAGTGCAATATAATCAAAAAACAGTAGTTGCAAGCAAATACACCATAAAAGAATACCCCAATCAGGTTGAATGAGGAGGTGTTGGCCAATAGGCCTGTCCCAAGAGGGGAAGGAGGGAGGGAAACCTGGACTGCAGCTGTATTACCACTCGAACATCTACATTTATGGTAGGTACAAAACTGTACTATGTTCATCGTGCATACAACTGCAGTCATAACAGATGGGTAGAATCCCAAATCTAAAAAAGGGGTGGTAGGCACTAGGTGGAACTAGGAGGAGCCAGGATGCCCTGCAAGACTGCAGTGGCAAAGCCTGCTCTAATTTTGGAGTATAATGGTAGGTGGTAATGCTTGGAGAAGGTATGCACAGAACTCCAAGTGGCTGCTTCCAAAATATCTTTGGTAGGAACTCCTCTGAGGAAAGCTGCAGAGGTAGCTGTGGCCCTTGTGGAGTGAGATCCGATGCCTGCAGGCACAGTTTTACCATGAAAAGAGTAACAAAAGCGTATGCAGTGGGCTATCCATTTTGAGATCGTCTGTTTGGAAATTGGCTTCCCTTGAGCTCCTATGGCATAGAACACAGAGTTGTTCCGATTTTCTGAAAGGCTTTGTTCTGTCCAAATAATAACGCAGCTGTCTGTGGATGACCAAGGAATGTAGTAGTCTCTCCCCTTTGTTTTGAGGATTAGGGTAAAAAGGTAGGTAAGTGGATAGCCTGATTCAAAGCTACCCTGGATACCACCTTTGGCATAAAGGACGGATTGGTTCATAAGGAAACTCTGTCCTGATGGAAAATGATGAAAGGCTGCACAGCCATGAGGGCTTGTAGTTCCGATACCCTGCGAGCTGAGGTGATAGCCAGAAGGAAGGAAGTTTTCCAGGACAAATATTGCAAATCTGTTGAGGCAGCTGGGAGGCAAGGTCAGCTTTTCTAGAATGAAATTGAGGAGGTCCCAAGCAGGTATTGGTTGTTTCCTTGGGGGGTTTTATATTCTTAGCCCCTCTGAGGAACTGTCTTAAGAGGGGGTGAGAGAATAAAGGCGGATCAGTGTTGTATTCTGCAGAAATGGCTGAGGCATGGATTTTGATGGAGGAGAATGAAAGTCCACTGCTTAGCAGCTCAGCTAGATACTGTAATATTTGAGGTAAATTCAGTATTCCAGGATTCTGGCGCTTTTTCTCATTCCAGGCACAAAATCGTTTCCATTTTGCGGAGTGAGCTTTCCTAGTAGAAGGCCTTCTGGCCTCCAAAATGACATCCTGCACCTCCTTGGAGAGTAGGGTCTGTTGTGAAGTTAAGGAATCTTCCATGCGGCCAGATTGAGTGTTTTCAGCTGACTGTGAAGAGTTTTGAAGCTGTGCTGAGTCAGAAGAGGCATTAGAGGTAGGGTCCACGGTGGGGAATGCGTCAGGCTCCTCAGGAGTGGGTACCAGTGCTGTCTTGGCCAGTCTGGAGCAATGACAATCATCTTTGGTCTGTCTGCTCTGGTTTTTTAATAGAACTTTGGGCAGCAGAGGAAGAGGTGGAAAGGCATAAACTGTCGTTGTTGTTCAACTGAAAGAGAGAGCGTCCACTCTCCAGGCCTGTGGATGAAAAATCCTTGAGCAGAATTTTGTCAATTGGTGATTTTTGTGGGAGGCAAAGAGATCTATATCTGGCCTTCCCCATGCTTGAATCATCTCTGCAAAAACTTGAGGGTGCAACTTCCATTCGTGTGGGTCTGTCATATCTCTGCTTAGGTTGTCTGCCAGTGTGTTTTCCTTGCCTGGCAAGTACCGTGCTTGAAGTTCGATTTGTAATTCCAGAGCCATGTTCCAAAGTGACATGGCCAGCCTGCATAGGGGGTATGAATGGGTTCCTCCCTGTTTATGTACCACATTAATGTGGTGTTGTCTGTCCTTATCAATAGTTGGCCTGGATGCAGAAGGTCTTTGAAAGCTATAATAGCATTTATTACTGCTAGCATTTCCTTTTGATTGATGTGTAGGTGCTTTTTTTTTTGGGACCATTTGCCCTGAATGCACCTATCTGACATGTGTGCCCCCCAGGCATAGTCCGAGGCGTCTGTTGTGATGACTTGATTTGCTTGAGGCTTGCAGAATGGGAGACCTGTGTTTCTTTGGCATGCTTGAGCCCACCGCAGAAATTCCTTTTGAAGACATGGAATCAGTGGTATTACTGTTTCCAAACTGTGGCTGTGTTGAGACCATAGTTTTTTCAGGTACCATTGAAGTTTCCTCATACGCAGCTTTGCACATGGGATTAGTAGGATGCAAGATGCCATGAATCCCAGAGCCTGCAGGATTTTTCCTTGCAGTCAGCCTGGTGAAATTTGCTAGTTTTCTGAAGTATTGAGTTAGTTGCCCCCGTTTCTCTGGCGTGAGGTAGGCCATCTGGGTGTTTGTGTCCAAGTTGGCACCCAGGAAAATTATTTTTTGATAGGGTATCAGCCTTGATTTCTTTTTGTTGACTGTGTACCCCAGAGAATTCAACAACATTATTACAAAAGCCAGATGTTTCAGAAGTATGTGCTTGCTGTCCGCTTGGATCAGGCAGTCGTCCAAATATGGGTATATTTGTATCCCTCGAAGTCTGCAGTAGGCAATTACTGATGCCAGGCATTTCGTGAATACGAGGGCAATGCAGAGAATTGATAATGGGTTGAACCTGCAAGAAATCTGAGGCATCTTCTGCAATTTTGTCTGATTGGGACATGCAGGTATGCCTCCTTGAGGTCCAATGTTACCAGCCAAGACTCCTTGCCCAGCATGGGAAGAAGCTGCTGTAATGTGAGCATCTTGAATTTTGGCACGAGTAAAAATGTGTTTAGGATGGATAGGTCCAAAATAGGTCTCCAATCTTTTCCCTTCCTTGGTACCAGGAATAGTCTGGAATAAAAACCTTGACCTTGTTCTTGAGTAGGTACCTCTTGAATAGCTTTCATGTCCATGAGATCTGAAATTTGCCTTTGTGCCTCTGCCCTTTGATTGTGTGGCAGGTTTGGCATGCCTCATTTGTGGAAGGGTGTGAAAATGGAATCTGTAGCCTCTGTTTATAATGTCCAAGATCCATTTGTCTTTTGTGACAACATGCCAATTTTTCGAAAATAATGCCAGTTTTCCGCCTAAGGGTGCTGCCATTTGAGCCTTGCTTGGCATGCAAAGGGGAAAGTCATTGGGTTTGCTTTCTGAATGGCTGTGAACTATCCTCACCACCTCTTTGTGTAGGAGCTTGCCATTGTCTGCCTCTAAACGATCTTTGAGATTGCCCTCGGGCGTCTGTATCTACCTCTTTGGGGTCTGTCCGTGGCTGGAAAGGACCAATTTTTGAAAGGTCAATTTCTACTGAAACGTGGAGGTTGTACCTGTAGGAAATCTTTCACTGTTTGCATTGATTTAGCCTTTTCCTCCATTTTCTTTAATACCTCCTCAGCTTTAACACCAAATACATCTTTTTGTAGAGGGGCATCTAGTAATTTCGTTTTGACATGATCTGGTAAGGTTTTCTCCTTGAGCCAGGCGTGTCTATGTATGACTGATCCTGTAACAGCAGCTCTACATGAGGCCTCTAGAGCATCAAAACCACATTGCAAGTTATGTTTATCCACTTGTTCTGCACTATGCATCAAATCCTGCAACTCCAAGTATGGTTGTTCAGGTTCTGACATTTTGCTTCTCAACTGTGATAACAGAAACTGTTGGTACTTTAACATATGGAACTGGCAGTTTAATGCCCTCATGGTTAAGGTGGTCGAGGTGTATACCTTTTTCCCCCACCTTTCTAAAGCTCTGGAATCTCTCTGAAGGTAATGGATTTTTAGCAGTGGAGGCCTTAATTCCCTTGGGGCCCTGTGAGATAGTTTCTGGGTCAGCCGCATGGCTTTTGTATAAGAATTGGTGTGAGTCAGGAACCCGGTAGTACCCATCAGGCTTGACTGGGGCTGGAGTTAGAGAGTCTGAGTTAAGGCAGGCCTCCGAATACACATCATCTAGTATGTCTAAGACAGGAGGTATAGCCAGAGGCCTGTGCTGAGGGAGCAAAAATCCCTAAGCCTTTTCTTGGAGTCAGAGTACTCTTGGCCTTCCCAGTGGAAGTGTTCCCTCAAGGTATGCAAGGTTTCCCCAAAAGAGTAATCCTCAGGGGGGGGGGGGGTGCAGAGGGAATGGACTCCTCCTGCATCAGAATCTTCAAAAGGGGAGTATGAATGTTCCTGTTCAGAGTGGTCTGAAATAATGGAGGCCTGGTCAGAGGAGGGGGATTCTTCCTCCACTCTGGGCCTTTTGTCCAGGGGGGGGGGGGGTTGAGAACCCCTGATAAGAGTAATTAAATCTTCAGCCATTTTAAGCATCTGCTTTTTAGGCATGGGGCCTGGAGAAGGGCCCTGTGTAGCTTGTCTCTTAGAATACATGGCTGCTTTAGACTTAGTGAAAGCCTTGATGGAAAAAGAAGAGGAAGGCCTGAAGACACCTTGAGAGGAGGCAGACCTGTCTAAATTCTGAGTTTCACCGCCTAGAGTGGCTGCGGTATCTGTAGTCGGGGTGTGGGCCGAAGAGCCTGCAACCTCGGGCACAGTAGACACCGCCAATGAAGTGTCGTCGGTAGGCAGGGGCTGCGTAGGCGCCTCGCTGAGAACCGGACCACCTGTAGTCTGTTTTGGCGTGGTGTCGGTAGAGGCCGTGGACCTCGTGAGTCGGTCCTTATCTTTGCGTCTTTTAGTCAAAACTGGAGTCTTGAGTATCAGACGACAAAATGTAGTTAAATTTTTTGCCAAAATAGTGCTGGGCGAACTCCGCCCGACGCTTAATGGTGCGTTTGTGGAATGTAGCACAAAAACGACAGGCCGAGACGTCGTGGTCTGGGCCTAAACAAGGAATGCAGAGGGAATGAATATCTTTATGCGGTATTTGCTTCCCACATGAAATACAGTTATTAACTTTGTCTGACATCGGTCTGAGGCAAGAAAAGTTTCCCCAACGGGGTACTTAGCTTTCAAGAAGACTTCGGTTGCAAAATTTTCATAATTTCAGGAGCTGGCCGACCGGCACTTGCGAACTGCTTCTGCTACAGGCACCGCGTGGCAAGAAAGACTTGAAAATGGCATCTGCTGGTTCTTTTATACACCTGTCGCACTGACGTCTGGGAAGAAGCGACGACAACTGACGCTGGACCTAGACTTTGGAATTCGGCCGACCGAGAACCCGCCTGACGGCAGGAGAGCCCGTTATGACTGCAGCTGTATGCACGATGAACATCATCTTACCACTGTATGCCCCTCACAGACCTCCAAGATCTGCTCACCAAAATCTCATTTCTGTATACAAACCAAACCGTCCCTCTGGTCAGTTCTCCTATTATTTTCCTTAGCCAAAAATGGAACTCTCTTCCTCCCTCTCTAAGAAGTTCTCAAAACTTTGATCACTTCAAAACCCAGCTCCATTCCTACCTCTCCAATATCAGGAAATGCACTTGCACTCTACCTACCTAATCCTGCCTAATACATGAATACATACATATACATAAACTACCTTCCACCTTACCCAATAGGAGTTCAATCATATTTACTGTTTTCTTACAAATGTTTCTTTCACAGCATTCTCAGATGATTTAAAATCTCAGTATAATGGTGACTCTATTATTGACCTCTAATTGTATTTACATATAAATATGCACTGTATACCATACTATGTTGATATTCTATTGTGCTTATGTTTTACTACATAATTTTTACCAATTGTTACTATGTCTGCTATGTTTTGTGGAGCTTTTCTCACCAGGTCTCCACTGAAAACGAGCTCCTTGAGCCCAGTGGACCTCTCCAGTCATCAAACTGAAAATAAATAAATAGTTTGTTGCCAATGCTCTGAAAACACAAATAAAAGAATAAACTGTGCAACCAAGTTCCACTACGTGCTTAGAATGCTGTTTATTAACAAAGAATCCGCAATGTGGAGAGCTTTCGTCCCCAAAGCAATGGGACTTCAGAACAAATTAAAACAATTAACACCTTGCTTAAATACCCTCCGCAAATCATGTGACATTAAAATAAAAATCTAAAAGTTAAATGGTATTAAATACAACAGATCTGCTAAACAGGGTCATTAAAATGAAAACCGTTCAGAAATAAACACCTGTGCTCTAGTAAGTATTGGAACTATAGATATCTGGGTCATATAAACCAGGTGGCATGTTAGAATTCAATTTCAGTTGCCAAAAAACTTTGCCTCTAATTTTTTGGTATAATATCCAAAATATTGAGGTTTTACAAGAGGACATCAGTTTTTAATGGAATTCTTAAACAATATTCCACCATTAAGTTCACAGGGACATATTCTGATCAGGGTATTAACTACATCGATTAGTTTTAAGGATGATAATAGCCATTTTGGTTCCAAGGTTTTTAGAAAAAACACATTTTCAAATAGTTATCTGGATCATCAGAGTTTTCATCCCCATCATATCAAAAGGAACACTGTAAAAGGACAAATGGCACAGGTGGCAAGAATGTGCTCAGATTAAGTTAATTTTAAGGTAGAGCTTGGTAAAATTTGCCAAACATTTCTTGAAGGAGGTTACCCCGATGACTTGATCTGTAGGACCAGTGAAATTTTGGAAGGATGGGGTAGAAAATATAAACCACTGCTGGGAAATGAGTTTGAGAAGATCCCCTCTCCTCAAGGAAATGAGAGAAATGAGGTTTTTACTAACAATATGGTTGTTCCCTATAAATGTGGGTCTAAGGATGTAATTTAAAAAAACAAAACAAAAAAAACCCAAAACTGGGCGATCTTTAGAGACCATACTGACTTGGCAGGGATTTTAGGAGAGAATCCCAATTTTGTGTATAAAATGGGAAGAAACATGAAGTTCCTTTCTGAGCACGCTCTCCCCCACTAGTTACGTTAAACCCTAAAGGTACGACAAAATGTGGGAATTGTCATCAATTTTCTTTTATTTTAGAAAGCGCCACTTTAGAGTTACCTAATATTTCCTTTATAATCCATCTTAGACATGGTAATTTTTCAACTAAAGGTTTGGTATACATTGCAGTTTGTAACAAATATCAAAGTTACTATGTTGGGAAGACTGAAAAATATAAGAAAGAATTTATGAACATCTTTATGCAATTACGAAAGCGAACAAAATGCCCTTTACAAGCACACCTTAATCTGGGTAGGGTGGTGTAAATTCTATTTTGGATATTATAGCAAAAGATTATAGAGGAGGTTGGTGGGAGTTACAAATAGAAAGATGTGAAGTTTTTTGACAACTAAAATTGAATTCTAACATGCCACCTGGTCTAAATGACCAGATCTCTATAGTTCCAATACTTAAAAACTAGAGCACAAGTGTTACAATTTTGTTTATTTCTGTATGCTTTTCTTTAATATGACACTTTTAGCAGGTCTGTTGTATTTATACCATTGTATCTTTAAGAAATTTTTTTTTTTTTTTACACGTCACATGATTTACGGAGGGTATAAGGTGTCAAGCGCTGTGGTGGTGGTGCTGCAGTAACGTTGTCACCTCACAGTAAGACGCTGTCCGGTTCGATTCTCAGCTAGAGCGTCTTCTGCGTGGAGACATGAGTGAATGGGCGTACCTTCGTTGAAGGTTGTGCGTCAGGGCTGGTAACTCTGCACGTAAAAATAAACTACCAATCATTAGCGGACCGGAGTTCCGCTGTAGCCACCCCTAACCGGGAAAAAGCCGAAAGAATTACTATTTAAGCAAGGTGTCAATTGTTATAATTTGTTCTGAAAAAGTCCCAGTGCTTTAGTGACTAAAGCCCTTAACATCGTGGATTCTATTTGTTAAACAACTGCATTCTAAGTATGGTCTTTTGGCTGCTGATTGCCTAACTCCAAGCCTTTTATTTGGTCCCAGTGGAGCTTGGTTGCACTGTTTATTCATTTATATGTACAGAGAATAAAGTTGCTGCCTCTACAGTACAGATCCACAACTTTCCAAAATGCCACTGACAAGCCAAAACCCTAAAAGAATGAGCTTTGACCTGCCCAGAGTAGACTTCCTACGATGGCAAGGAAAGAATAGAACAATAATTTGGAAATAGTCCTCAGACAGTTGTCCTTTTCCAGTTTGTTTATCTTTATAATATATATAACTGATAAGAATTTCTGAAGTTTTATTCCTGTGGACATGCAGTATGAATAATCCTTTCCTCCTTATTTGTAGAATCTGGAGAGTGGAAGATGGACAGCTTGGCTTAAAGTAAATTCTGATACCACTTACACGCATAAAGGATTACTTCAAAAAGAAAAGTTTAACCCACCACTAAAGCTTGCAACTCGGGCACTCCTTGTATTTTAAGAATCTTAATCAGCCTAAAAAGCTGACTCAAATGGATCAATTTCCAAAATAAAAGTTAAGATCCCAAGCGACCCATTTCAAAAACATCTTGACAAAGCAATGCTTTGAAAGAATGAGATCCATAAGCAGGCATGATGAAATGGCAAACAAATTAATTTTGAAAGACTAGGAAAAAAGCCAGAGGATAACTTACAAATAGCGTTGGGACAGATGTACACGCCTTAGGAAGGGTCTTTGTTCTTACTCTGGCACCAACCAGAAGACCTTTTTCATTTACTAATGTACAGTTTCCAAGTAGTAGGTTTTTCCATTTACTAATATATGGTTTCCTAATAGTAGGTTTGTCTCCAATACCGGCCACATGTCCCCACAAAATTAAATAAAAGGTATTAAAACTCTTGGAATACAGGCAGTTGGCATTTTAGGCTGGGGCGTAATCAAACAATCCCAGTCTTGTCTGTGTAGGTCCAGTCTGTGAGGATGCTTGTGGTAACTACCATTTCCAGAAGAAGGGAGAAACAACACAACTACACACGGATTGCCATTCAATTTCAGCACATAACGGATGAAAATGGTACCAGCAGCAGTTATGCTGGATCACATCCACACCTGTAATGGCAAGGCTGCATACAAAGTACAAACAGTATGTAGTACACCACAGTAACAGGAGCATAACACCACTCCTGACATGTGGTCAGACAGCTTTACCTTACATCACAGCAGGAAACGTACCAGAAACATTTAGGTTATGGGCCAAACATCTAGCCTAAACTGAACTCATTGAAAGAACATCCACATTTCTTGACACCAGCACAAAAAAGTCAATAAACTGATGTGATATGAATGGTATGATACGAATCATTGCTTCTAGATCCTGAGAATGTTGATACCATAGGCTTTTAGATACCATTGTAGTCTCCTCATATGCAGTCTTGCATATGGAATTAGCAGAATGCAGGAGGCCATGAACCCAAAGGCTTGCAGTATTTGCCTTGAAGATAGCAGGGTTTTTGTGGCCATTAGTTTGAAGTAAGTTGTCACATTATTACTTGTTTCTCTGGTGTGAGGAAGGCCATCTGGGAAGTTGTGTTCAAGTTTGCTCCCAGGAATATAATTTGTTGACAGGGTACCAGTTGTGATGTCTTTTCATTTATGGTGTACCCCAGACAAGTTAGCACCTTCTGCACATATGTCAGATGGTTCAAATGTATGCCCTGGCTTTCTGCCTGAATTAGACAATCGTCCAGGTATGGGTATAATTGAATATTTCTTTGCCTGCAAAATGCAAGGACTGGAGCTAGGCACTTTGTGAATACCCTGGGCAAAGTAGATAAGCCAAAGGGCAATGCAGAGAAAGTACAGTTGTGTACACTTACCATAAATGTAGATGTTAGAGTGTATTCACTGTTGCAGTCATTACACTTGGGTTAACCTGCTGGCAGATAACCCAAGTATAATGACTGCAACAGTGAAACATGAAGAACATCTGATGGTGCATGTAGCCTGTTTTGAAGCGTAGGCATCTTCTGCAATATTCCACGATTGGGATGTGCAGGTAGGCTTCCTTTAAATCCAGTGTTGCCAACCAGGCATCTTTGCCTAGCATAGGAAGCAACTGGTGAAGAGTTAGCATCTTGAATTTTGGAATCACAAAAAAGGTGTTTAAGATAGAAAGGTCCAGGATAGAACACCATGAGTTGTCTTTTCTGGGTACCAGGAAAAGTCTTGAGTAGAAACATTGTCCCTTTTCCTCTTCTGGTACAGTCTGAATAGCCTTTATGCTTAAGAGAGAGAGTACTTACTTTTGAGCCTCTGCCCACTGATTTGGGGGTAGGTCTAGCCAACCGTTTGGGGTTGGTAACGTGTGAAATCTGTATCCTTGGGAAACCATTTAAAACCCATTTGTCCTGGGTAATGAGTTCAGTTTTTTGCCTGCAGAGCAATCTTTCCCCCTAAAGGAGCAGTCAGTTGAAAAGTCCTTGGAAGTTAAGTCACTGAGACAGTTTACCATAGGGGGAGTCTTACTACTCCCCGATTTGGAAGTTGGGAGCCCCCCACTGCTTAGTCCTGTGCATACCCTGGGACTGAAGCCTGGGTATTCTGTTGGTTCTGGGTTTGGACTGAAGGCCTGGAAGAGGCAGGAAAGGACCAATTCTTAGAGGGCCAATGCCTACTAAATCTTGGAGGCTTTACTTGTAGGAAATCTTAACAGTTTTCATAGATTTCGCTTTTTCCTCCACCTTTTAAGAACTACTGCTTTGTTGCCAAACAGGTGGTCCTGATTTAAGGAAGCATCCAACAATTTAGCTTTAACAAATCTGGCAAAGATTGCTCCTTAAGCCAAGCATGCCTTCTAAATACAGACCCAGTGACAGCAGCCCTGCAAGATGCCTCTAGTGAATCAAAACCACATTGCAAAGTATGTTTTCCAACCTGTTCAGCAGAATGCATTAAATCTTGTAAATCCTTATTTTCAGCACAGTCAGGAATCAACATAATTTTCTGTTTAAGCAAGCCAATAATATGCTGATACTTTAACATATGAAACTGGCAGTTTAAGGCCCTAATGGCCAAGGTTGAAAAACTGTATACCTTCTTACTCCATCTATCCAGTGCCTTGGAGTCTCTAACAGAGGGGGTAGGATTTTTGGCAGTAGTAGCCTTAATGCCCTTGGGTCCCTGTGAAATGGTCTCAGCATCCGCAGTAGGATTTTTAAAAAGGAACTTGAGAGTCAGGAACCCTGTAATATCTATCAGGTTTTCTGGGAGCAGGAGGTAGAGAGTCAGGGGCCAAGCTAGATTTCAAAGAGGCATCATCAACAATGTCTAGTACAGGAGGGATAGCTAAAGCCGTATGCTGGGGCAGGAGTAAGAAATCCCTAAGCCTCTTTTTAGAATCAGAGTAATCCTGCCTTTCCCAGCGAAAATGCTTAAGGGTATGCAAGGTTTCACCAAAAGAGAAATCCTCTGGGGGGAAGCAGAGGGAATAGAGTCCTCTGCATCAGAATCCTCATAGGTAGATAAGGGTGGTCAGAGGAAACAAATTTCAGAATCCTGGTCAGAAAATCATAAGCAAATTCAGTCCTAGGTCTCTAGAGGGGAAGGTTGGCTTCCCCTGATTAAAGTAATAAGGTCTTCAGCTATTCTCATTTGTGTTTTTAGGCATAGAGGCCTGACCATGCGGTCTGGGTGTCTGTTTTCTAGGCATGGTTCAAGTTTTAGGCCTTGAAGAAGATGGCGTTGGTCTAATATGCAAGCCAGTAGGCCTGAATACACCCTCAGAAGCTGGTGCCTGCAGAGCGGCTCCGGACCCATCCAAGGTAGAGACATCCACAGATGCCACAGTTGAAGCATCTCGTGGCATGACTCTGAATGGGTCTCCGTAGAGGCCTGTGAATCTGAAGTAGCAGGTATCAGGGGCTGCGAAAGCACCTCACAGAGTACCGGCGAACTGTTGACTGGCTTAGGAGAAGCGTTGTCGGCAGCTTTGGACCTAGGCAGCCTGTCTCGGTCTTTATCTTTGCGTTTTTTCAGAATGTCGGTAGTTGGATGGCTTACCAAAGACATATCTGAATAACTGAACAGAGTACCAAAATATTTAGAAGAGTAAATATACCGACGACGAATGGTTCGTTGCTTAACAGACAGCGAGGTACGTCGTGGTCGGGGCCTAGGCAAGGAATACAGTACGAATGAAAATCTTTATGGGGTATTTGCTTTCTACAAGAAATACAATTATTGACTTTTACTGATATCGGTTTAGAGCAAGAAAGTTTCCCGAACGGGACACTTAGCTTTAGTTGAAGACTTCGGTTCTGAAACTTGAAAACAAAAATTTCAGGAGTCGGCCGACCGGCACTTGCAAACTGCTTTGGCTTTGGGTCCGCACTGCAAGAAAGACTGATGTAATGGCGTATATGCTTTATACCCCTGACTTCCCCGACATCACGGAAGATGAGACAGCAACGGACACAGGACCCAAGACTCAAATCATGACGACTGAGGGCTACTGCAAGCAGATAACCCAAATGTGATGACTGCAACAGTGAAACACGAAGAACATCCAGGACTGCAATGATAAAAACACTCCCAAGGTCTACATTTATGGTAAGCATAGATAACTGTACTAGGTTCTTCGTGTTTCACTGTTGCAGTCATCACATTTGGGTTGATTCCCAAAGCTGAAGAAAAGTTGGAGCCAGTCAAGAAGACTGGGGGATGGCTAGGATGCCCTGCAAGACTGCAGTGGCAAAGCCTGCCCTGGATTTGGAGAAGATAGGCAGATGGTAATGCTTGGTGAAGGTATGGACAAATGTCTATGTTGCAGCCTCCAGGATGTCCCTGGTGGGGACCCCACTGAGGAAAGTTGCAGAGGTGGAGGTTGCTCTGGTAGAATGTGTCCCGACTCCCTTGGAGGGAGGTTTCCCGTGTTGCTTGTAGCAAAAATGAATGCAGTGTGCTATCCATTTGGAAATGGTTTGTTTGGATATGGCTTTGCCTTCTGCTCCTGCAGCAAAGCTGACTAACAATTGATCAGTCTTCCTAAAGGACTTAGTCCTGAATCTGAGCTGTCTGTGTACATCTAGAGAGTGCAGTATCCTTTCTCCCTCGTTTTGTGGTTTAGGGAAAAAGGTGGGTAAATTAATGGATTGGTGGAGAGCCACACTGGACGCCACGTTTGGCATGAAGCATGGGTTAGACCTGAGGGAGACCCTGTCAGCATGGAAAATGAAGGGCTCTACAACCATGAGTGCTTGTAGCTCGGATACTCTTCTTGCTGAAGTGATGGCCAGAAGCAAGGCTGTCTTCCATGAGAGAAACTAATTCTGCTGAAACTGCTGTTTCAAAGAGCAACAATGTGAGCTTTTCCAACACAAAGTTTAGGTCCCAAGCTGGGGTAGGTGCTCTTCTCTGTGGCCTCAAGTTGTTAAATCACTCTTGGGAACTGTTTGAGAGGGTTTAAGAAAAGAGGTGGCTCTGTGCTGAAATGAGCAGACATGGAAGAAAAGGATAGACCCTTGTGTAGTAGGTCAGCAAGGTAATCCGGGATGAGAGGTAAGGAGGGCTGTTCTGTCCCAGCTCCCTTAGCCTGGATCCAGGTGCAAAACCTTTTCCATTTGTCAACATTAAGACAGTCTAGTGCTAGGGCGTTTGGCCTGACATATAACATCTAGAACTTATCTGCAGAGATTGGCAGCTTGCGCAGTGGTCAGGGAATAGGTTAGACTGCGGGTCTGCAATTGGGGATGCATGAATTCCCCTTCCCTCTGGA
Organism: Protopterus annectens; assembly: GCF_019279795.1. Lineage (NCBI taxonomy): Eukaryota > Metazoa > Chordata > Ceratodontiformes > Protopteridae > Protopterus > Protopterus annectens. The sequence continues at coordinate 523,304,344 of NC_056730.1, read as the reverse complement.
TCAGGAGTGTTGGGATCTGAGGGAGATGCCATGGTGGCAGAGAGGACATGCTGCGCAGCACTGGGTACCAGTGCTGGCATGGCCAGCCTGGGGCAATCAGGATTGTCCTCAGTTTTTCCTCCCTTATTTTGAGCAGTACCCTTGTAATGAGTGGTAGTGGGGGAAATGCATAGACCAAGAGGTTGTTCCACTGGAAGGATAGAGCATCCACTTTCCAGGCCTTGCAGTGAGGTTCCCTGGCGCAGAACTTGCTGAGCTGATGGTTGGTGTGGGAAGCAAAGATGCCTACCTTCGGGGTGCCCCATTTCTGAGTTACAAGGGTGAAGGTTCTTTGGTCTAGCTGCCACTTGTGTGGGTCCAGAAGGTTTCTGTTTAAGGTGTCTGCCAGAGAGTTTAGAGAGCCTGGCAGGAATTGGGCTAACAGATGTAGATAACATGGCTGAGGCAGTGTGCCAAAGGGTCATGGTGAGCCTGCACAGAGGGTATGAGCGAGTCCCTCCCTGCTTGTTGATATACCACATTCACAGTGGTGTCTGTTTTGATCAGTAGAGCCCCCGGAGAGAGTAGGGGTCTGAAAGCTGTGCTCCACTGGCCCTGTATGCACCTGCCATCCAGGTGTGCACCCCAGGCATAGTCTGATGCATCTGTGGTGAGGGTCTGGGTGGCGTTGGGTTGTGAGAAGGGTAGTCCCTTATTGTGGTAGCATGCTGCTGCCCACCAAATAAAAACTTTCCTTAAACAAGGTATCATTGGTACAAGTTTCCAATTGACACCAAAGGCTTTTTAGGTACCACTGTAGTTTCCTCATATGCAGTCTGGCATATGGAATGAGTAGAATGCAAGAAGCTATGAACCCCAGAGCTTGCAGGATTCTGGGGTCTGGTGGCTGTCAGGTAAGTTTGCTTTTCTGGTGTAAGGAATGCCTTCTGGGATGCTGTGTACAGGCTTGCTCCCAGGAATATAATTTTTTGGGTGGGTACTAGTTTGGATTTCTTTTCATTAACAGTATCCCCAGGGAGGTCAGAAGGTCCTTTACAAAGGCCAGGTGTTTCAGCAGCTTTTCCTGACTGCCTGAATTAGGCAGTCATCCAAGTACGGGTAAATCTGAATATTTCTTTGCCTGCAAAAAGCAATGGTGGGAGCCAGACATTTTGTGAAAACTCTGGGAGCTGCGGATAAGCCAAAGGGAAACGCAGACAACTGAAAGTGCACTGATCCTGCTCGGAAACGTAGACATTTCCTGCATGATTCCTTGTGTGTAGGTAGGCCTCTTTTAGGTCTAGGATGGCTAACCAACCATCCTTGGACAGCATAGGTAGTAGTTGGAGGGTGAGCATTTTGAACTTTGGTATGAACAGAAATGTGTTTAGAATAGTTAGATCGAGGACGGGGTGCCATGTGCCCTCTTTTCTGGGTACCAGGAAGAGTCTGGAATAGAAACCTTGGCCTATCTGTTCTGCAGGAACGTGCTCTATTGCCCTCATAGAGAGCAGAGAAAAGAATTGCTTTCTGACCTCTGCCCACTGATTTGGGGGGATATCTGGGAACCCTTTTAGGGTTTGTAGTGTGTGGAAATCAAATTTGTATCCCTGGGACACTATGTTGAGGACCCAGCAGTCGTTGGTAATGGTGGCCCAGGTGCTTGCGTCGAAAGAGAGTTTTCCTCCTAGGGGCAAGTGCAGGTGGGCAGAGGGAGGGGATGGAAGTGGAAAGTTATTGTGAGTTCTTACCACGGGGGGGGGGGGGGCGGCTTAGCACTTCCTGGACTGAAGAGGAGGAACTCCATTGCTTAGATCTCTGCATTTCCTGGGGCTGCTGTCTGGGGGGCCTGTTTCCCTGGGTCTGGGCTGAGCTGACCTGGAGGGGGCAGGAAAGGACCAGTGCTTGGAGGGGCAATGCCTACTTGACCTGGGTGGCTGGACCTGCAGGAAGTCCTTAACTGTCCACATAGACTTAGTTTTTTCTTCCATCATTTTTTAAGACCTCCTCTGCCTTGGTGCCATATAAGATGTCTTTGTGCAAGGGTGCATCCAATAATTTGGATTTGACATGGTGTGGCAAGGGCTGTTACTTAAGCCAAGCATGCCTTCTAAGTACTTAAACAATGACTGCTGGCCTGCAAGATGCTTCTAGGGTGTCAAAACCACATTGTAAGGTGTGCTTAGTTACTTGACTTGCAGAATGCATCAACTCTTGTAATTCTTTATTTTCTGCACAAACAGGAAAAGTTGACATTTTTTGTTTGAGGAGTTCCATGGTATGTTGCTGAAATTTTAGCATATGGAACTGACAATTTAGTGCTCTAACAGTGAGAGTAGCAGAGGTGTATACTTCTTTTCCCCATCTGTCTAATGCTCGGGGAATCCCTGTCTGAGGGGGTGGTATTCTTGGCAGAAGTTGCTTTAATTCCTTTAGGCCCTTGAGAGATAACCTCAGGGTCAACAGTAGGATTTTTGAAAAGAAATTTGAGAGAATCAGGGACTCTATAGCACCTGTCAGGTTTCCTGGGAGCAGGAGGGAGTGTGTCAGGAGTCAAATTAGATTCCATAAAATCATCCACAACATCCAGGACAGGAGGAATGGCCAGAGGTCTGTGCTGTGGAAGATCTAAGAATTCCCCGAGTCTCTTCTTAGACTAAGGGTAGTCCTGACATTCCCATTGGAAATGTTGCCTTAAAGTATGTAGGATTTCCCCAAAGGAAAAAGTCCTCGGGTGGAGAGGCTGAAGGAATGGATTCCTCTGCATCAGAATCCTCATAAGCAGAGAGGGATTGCACGTCTTCATATTCAGATGCATGAGAGTCATCGGACTCCTGTTCAGATAAAACTACTGGGGACAAATCTCTCCTTTGGGAGGGGGTTGGCTTCCCCTGATAAGCATTATTAAAGGTCTTGTGCCATTTTAAGCATTTGAGACTGAGGCAAGGAAGCGGGTGCCCAAGATTGGGTCGGTTTCTTGGGTGTGGTTCGTACCCTGGGCCTTAGAAACTCGACAGTTTTCGAAAGAATGATAGGCGTCGTCAGTCTGTGCCGAAAAATCGCAGTACGAAGTACTTCTGCAGAAGCCAGTGCCTGCTCAGTGGCTCCAGACCCATCCAAGCTAGAAACTTCTGCAGGATCCTTAGTCGATGGAGTCTCACGGCATACCGTACTCCGAAAGGGTCTCTGTAGCGGCCTGCGAATCCACAAAAGCAGGCATCAGGGGCTGCAAAAGTGCCTCACTGAGGACTGGAGAACTGATGACTAGCTTAAAAGAAGCACAGTTGGTAGGTTTGGACCTGTGCGGTCTGTCTTTATCCTTACGTTTTTTCAGAAGATCTACTGTAAGATGGCTTACAGAAGCCATATCGGAATTAGAAGACTGACAGCGAAAATATCTAGCTACAATAAGGGCCCGACGACGTATAGTTCTGGCGTTGAACAAAGCACAAAAGCGACAGCAGGGGACATTGTGGTCTGGGCCCAAGCAAGTGACGCAGTAAGAATGAAAGTCTCTGTGTGGTATTTGCTTTCCACAGGCGAGACAATTGTTATTCTGATATCAGTTAGAGCAAGAAAAAAGGATTCCCAATGGGGTACTTCGCTTTAGAAGACTTCAACTCCAATTAGGAAAACGGAAACTCAGGTAGCGGCCGACTGGCACTCGTGCGAACTGCTTCTGCTTTGGGCTCCTCGGCAAGAAAGACTGAAGTAATGGCATCGGCTACCACATTTTATACTACTGACGATCTGACGTCAGTTTTGGAGCGACAGAAACCGACGCAGAAATAATAAGCCTCTGGTATTCGGGCCGACTGAGGGCTACCCTTGGCAGGGATAACCCAAATGTGATGACTGCAGCAGTGAAACACGAAGATCATATTTGGACTGCAGTCTAGAAACTGCTTTCCCCATCAAGGACCAATGTCAGAATATAGACAAAGAAAGGGCTAGGGGAATCCTACATGAAAGACCTGTACTGGTTGAGTTTTGAGTACAGGACAGAAGCTTCTAAAAAGGGCTAATTAAGCAAGGCATATAGAATGATTCCTATAGTTATCATACAATAAATCAGAAGTCAGAAAAAACATTGGGAGGCGATTCGATATGTAATTCACAAACAATGGGAGGACATGCGTATGGCTCCCAAATATGCAAAAAAGTCTACAGGCATCCAACAGGTGGCCCCTAAGGCCATAATCTGGCCTATCAAAGCATTCTGTATGGCCCTTACTATATCCTGCAACATACATCTGAATGGACAGATGCTGGACATGGCAATGTGGATCCACAAACCCTGCCAAGTATGGTTAAGTGGCCCCTGAACCAAATAAGGTTGAAGGACCTGAAAGATTAAAAATTTTTGTTTGGAAGTGTTCGCATAAATACTTATATACCCCAAGCAGACTCCCAAATTTTTTTTACTCCGGTATTGGAGTTATGATGGGAAAGAAAGTGATAACTGGGAACATATTTTGGGAGTGTAATGAGTTGCCAGACTTCAAAAATTCCCTTCAAAGTACTCTTGTCAGGAACACTGCGTGAGAAATTGACTATTAGATTATACATCACATATATTGTTACACATGTTGATGTTTATAAATGTGAACTTAAGGTTTATATAAAAGTAATCAAACCATATTAAGTTTTTTGGGCGTTAAAAAGTTTCTATAGGACAGCCAATGGCTCAAACTCCCACTGTCTCTTGTGCATGCACATACATCCATGACACCATGTAAAGATGGCCATTAATTTCTTGTAACATTCAAGCCACAACTAACATGCCACAACTACAACGATGGTATATTTAAAGATGCATTACCTTAAGTTCCAGAAACAGTTTTCAAGATTTTGCACCCTGCATCTGAGCTCTGATCTAAAGATCCCAGTAATGCCTAGAAGGGGGGAGGGAACAAACAATGTCAATAACCTTGTAAACACAAAACTTGTACGTCTTTTAGAGTCTGAGCCACAAGTGTGAGCCACAAGTCAAAATATTTACTTCTAATACAGAAATTCTTCACATAAGCAGATTATTTCACCATGCAATCATCAAATTATGAACTAGATTTTTTTTTAAAACCATATTGCACCAATTATTTATCACAGCTCTTTCCCTTCTTACCCGCTGTGACAGACTAACACCCCTCAGCACTTCAGGCAAAAAATCCATGCAGCAAAACCATAGACTAAAATCAACGGTTGTCTGAACTACAAATAACACATGTAAGCCGCAGTCCCCCCTTAAAAACATGAGGTGCCATTGTGTGGATGCCACTTCCAAATTGTAGAAAGTACAGTTGTGTACACTTACGATGAATGTAGATGTTAAGAGTGTATTCACTGTTGCAGTCACCACACTTGGGTTATCTGCCTGCAGGTAGCCCTCAAGTGAGGCCGAATGCCAGAGTCTTGGGATTTCTGAGTCGGATGCTATGTCGTCAGGTCGTCAGGGGTATAAAACAGGCTGCCGAAGCCATTACATCAGTTTTTCTTGCCCCAAATGTCAGGAGCCCCCCAAATAGGAAGCTATATGGTGTGGAACACCACCAGTAAAAAGTAAATACCCCTGCCATAAAAGATGGCCATAGAGAGGATAGGCAGAAGGATAGAGAAAACCAGGGGGCTGGAGGGAGGGAAACCAGGACTGCAACAGTGAATACACTCGAACATCTACATTTATGGTAAGTGTACACAACTGTACTACGTTCTTCGTATTTCACTGTTGCAGTCATCAGACTTGGGTTGATTCCCAAAGCTGGGGAAGGGTGGAGGCAGTCAAGAAGTGTTAGGGCTGGCTAGCAGGCCTTGTAAGGCTGCTGTAGCAAATCCAGTTCTGGACTTAGAAAAAAAACAGGTAAGTGGTAATGCTTGGTGAAGGTGTGTACAGAACTCCAGGTTGCAGCTTCCAGAATGTCCCTGGTAGGGACTCCCCTGAGAAATGCTGTAGAGGTGGAAGTAGCCCTAGTGGAATTTGTTCTGATCCCCTGTGGAGTAGGTTGTCCATGGTGCTTGTAGCAGAAATGGATGCAGTGTGCTATCCATTTGGAAAATGGTTTGCTTTGAAATGGCCTTGCCCTCTGCCCCTGCAGCAAAGCTGACTAAAGGTTTAGTCCTGTCAAGGTAGAACCTGAGCTTCTGTGCACGTCCATGGAGTGCAGGATCCTTTCCCCTTTATTCTGAGGATTAGGGAAGAAGGTTGGTAAATGGATGGATTGGTTCAAAGCCACACTGGACACCACCTTAGGCATAAAAGGACAGGTTAGATCGGAGGGAAACCCTGTCAGCATGGAAAATAATGAAGGGTTCCCACAGCCATTAGTGCCTGTAACTCAGACTCTTCTTGCTGAAGTTATGGCTAAAAGCAAGGTGGTTTTCCAAGAGAGGAATTTTAACTCTGCTGAAGCAGCAGGTTCAAAAAGGGGGAATTGTGAGCTTTTCCAGTACAAAGTTAAGGTCCTAGGTAGGGGTGGGTGCTCTCCTAGGAGGCCTTAAGTTGTTAGTCCCTCTCAGGAACTGTTTGATGAGAGGGTGAGAAAATATAGTTGGCTCAGTCTTATAATGAGCTGAGATGGCAGAGGCATGAATCTTAATGGAGAAGGATAGGCCTCTGGAGTAGCTCTGCTAGGTAATCCAGGATTTGAGGTAAGAAGGGCACTGCTGTGTCCTTTCCTTGAGACAGACTCCAACAACAATATCTTTTCCACGTTTCAGCATAGTATTTCCTAGTACTAGGCCTTCTGACCTCAAGAATGATGTCCAGCACCTGTTTGCTGAGGGTTGCTGGTGGTGTACTCGGAGGATAAGCCAGGCTGCAAGGTTTAGGGTTTGCAACTGTGGATAGAAAATCTGTCCCTCCTGCTGAGACAGCAGAGAAGGTGTCTGGTGAAGGTGCCAGGGTGGCACTTAGACTGTGTAAGAGTGGGTACATGTGCTGGCGTGGCCAGTCTGGGACAGTAAGAATTGCCCTTGGCCTGTCCTGTTTGATCTTGATTAGAACTTTTGAGAGGAGGGGCAGAGAAGGAAAGGCATAAATTGAGGGGTCCACCTTCCAGGCCCTGCTGTGAAGGTTCCTGGTGCAGAATTTGCTCAACTGGTGGTTCTCGGGGAAGGCAAAGAGGTCCATCTCCAGTGTCCCCCCACCACTGGATTAAAAGGCTGAAAGAGTTGGGCTCCAATTTCCACTTGTGTGGGTCTAGGAGATTTCTGCTCATGACGTCTGCCAGTGAATTTGGTTTGCCTGTCAGGAATTGAGCTTGTAGATGCACTTGGCTGCTCAAGACTGTGTTCCATAGGGTCACGGATAACCTGCAGAGTGGGTAGGAATGGGTTCCCCCTGCTTATGCACCACATAACCACATAACCGTGGTGGTCTCTGTTTTTATCAGCAGCTGTCCTGGAAGGATTTGAAGGCGGTAAGAGCATTCTGTACAGCTAGCATCTCCGATTGATGTGCAGGAGAATTTGTCCTGGGCTCCACTTGCCCTGAATGCATTTGCCTGCCATGTGAGCCCCCCCAAGCATAGTCTGATGTGTCTGTCTGGGTTTGGGAGGCGAGGGGTTGAGTGAAAGGCAGTCCCTTCTTGTGGTTGCATGCTTCTGCCCACCAAAGGAACTCTGCCCTTAGACAAGGTATGATAGGAATGACTTTCAAGGTCCTGAGAATGTTGGCACCAAAGACTTTTAAGTACCACTGACGTTTCCTCATATGCAGTCATGCATATGGAATTAGCAGAATGCATGAGGGCATGAACCCTAGGGCTTGCTGTATTTTCTTTGCAGATAGCTGGATTTTGGTGGCCATTTGTTTGGAGTAGTCTGTCAAATAAACCTGTTTTTCTGAAGTGAGAAATGCCATCTGGGAAGTTGTGTTCAAGCTTGCTCCCAGGAATACAATTTTTTGACTGGGCACCATTTGTGATTTATTTTCGTTGATGGTGTACCCCCAATGAAGTTAGGCATCTTTTTACAAATGCCAGGTGCTGAAGTGGCAATTCTTGACTGTCTGGCTGAATCAGGCAATCGTCCAAGTATGGGAAAATGTGGATATTTCTCTGCCTGCAGTATGCAATGATTGGAGCCAGGCACTTTGGCATATCTACTGCACCCAGAGTATTCACAAAGGGAAGTGCAGAGAATTCATAGTGCATAGAGCCTGCCCTGAAGCGTAGACATTTCCTGCAAGACTCCCTTATGGGGATGTGCAGATAAGCTTCAAGTCTACGGTGACTAACCAGGCATCCTTGGCTAGCATAGGGAGAAGCTGTTGCAGGGTAAGCATTTTGAGACCACCAGGAAGGTATTTAGAATTGATAGATCCAGGATTGGGCGCCAAGAGCCCTCTTTTCTGGGCACCAGGAACAGTCTGGAGTAGAAACCCTGTCACCTTTGTTCTACTGGAACAGTTTGAATCGTCCTGATATTGAGCAGGGAAAGAACTTGCTTTTCAGCCTCTGCCCACTGGTTTGTAGGAAGGTCTGGAAACCCACTTGGAGTTGGCAGTGAATGGAAGTAGAATCTGTACCCCTGGGATACAGTGTTTAGGACCCATCGGTCCTGAGTAATAGACATCCAGTTTACTGCATGAAGGGCAAGTTTTCCTCCTAGGGGTGCAAGTAATTGGGCAGAACTGGGAAGAATAATTGAAAAGTCATTGTGAACTTTTTCCATAAGGGGGTGGCTTACCACTCCCTGTTTTTGAGGTGGGGGCACTCTATTGTTTAGATATCTGCATACCCAGAGACTGTAGTCTGGGTGGTCCGTTTCCCCTGGGTTTGGGCTGTGAAGGCCTGGAAAGGTCCAGTTTTTAGAAGGCCAATGCCTACTGAATCTAGGTGGCTGCACAAGAATTATTTAACAGTTTGCATAGATTTAGCTTTTTCCTCCACCTTTTTAAGAACCTCTTCTGCTTTGGTGCCAAACAGTCCTTATTTAAAGGAGCGTCTAATAATTTTGATTTGATAACAAAAGTCCAAAATGGGAGTCAACAAACATGGCTCTCTTGATAAAGACAAAACTTTTATTCAGGTACAAACTATGACCGCTTTCGTGCCTCCTGGCACTTCTTCAGACAATACAAACACTGCAAAAATCTCAATAAAAAGGGTCATCTCACAGTCTTATTTATTATCAAGAGAGTCATGTTTGTTCACTCCCATTTTGGACTTTATTGCATTTTGCTTTTTTGGGAGAGCTTCATCCCAGCTGTTTTTGGATTTGTGTTTTGTAATTTTTTTGACATGATCTGGCAGGGTTTGTTCCTTCAGCCAAGCACGCCTTGTCAGTACAGACCCAGCGACTGCAGCCCTGCAAGATCCTTCTAGGGCAAAGCCACACTGCAAAGTATGCTTACTAACTGGTTTGCAGATTGCATTAACTCTTGTAAATCTTTATTTTCTGCACAAATCAGGAAGCAACACCATTTTTTGTTTAATTAGTTCCATAATATGCTGCTGGTACTTCAACATTTGAAACTGGCAATTCAATGCCCCGACGGCAAAAGTTGCAGAGCTATATACCTTCTTACCCCATCAGTCCAAAGCTCTGGAGTCCCTGTCTGAGGGGGTAGGGTTTTTGGCTGTAGTAGCCTTAATACCTTTAGGTATCTGGGAAATGATCTCTGGATCCAAAGTAGGATTCGTAGAGAGAAATCTGCAGGAATCGGGTACTCTGTAGTACCGGTCAGGTTTTCTAGGGGCTGGTAGTAAAGTGTCTGGAGTAAGATTGGATTCCATGAAGACATCATCTACAACATCCAGGACAGGGGGTACAGCTAGAGGCATGTGCTGAGGCAACTAAAAATTCTTAGTCTCTCTTTTTGGACTGAGGGCAGTCCTGGCATTCCCAGCGGAAATGCTCTCTCAAAGTATGCAAGGTTTCACCAAAACAAAAATCTTCTGGAGAGGAGGCAGAGGGAAAGGATTCCCCTGAATCTGAATCCTCACAGGTTGATAAGGGTATGTCCTGGTAATCAGAAGGGTCAGAGTCATTGGACTCCTGGTCTGTAGAATCAGAATGAAACAATACTTTCTCTCTTAGCAGGGGAAGGCTGGCTTTGCCTAATTAGGGTAATACGGTCTTAAGACATTTTAAGAATTTGTTTTTGTGGTACTGGAGCTTTGAGCATGCGCTTTGGTCATCTGTTTTCTAGGCGAAGTGGGTACTCTGGCCCTGAGAAACTCTGTAGTTTTAGCTAAAAACTAAGTTGTTGGTTTAAGGCTAACATCGGTAGGTTGGAATACACCCTCAGTAGCCGGTGCATGAACAGCAGCTCTGGACCCATCCAAAGTAGAGACTTCCGCAGGCATCAGGGACTGCAAAGGCGCCTCACTGAGTACCGGCGGCCTGGTGACTAGCTTAACGGAAGCGTAGTCGGCAGCTTTGGACCTACTGGGGTCTGTCTTTATGTTTTTTCGGAAGATCGGTAATCGGATGGCTTATCGAAGCCATTTCGGAATACAGAGAACGACAGCGAAAGAATTTAGTGACAGCCAGACGACGAATGGTTCAGATGTTAAGGCACAAAACTGACACAGTGACGGATGTCATGGTTTGGGCCTAAACAGGTGACAGTAAAAATGAAAATCTTGGAGGTATTTGCTTTCCACAGGCAAGACAATTGTTAACTAATCTGTTAGAGCAAGAAAAAAGGATCCCCAAAGTACAGTTTTGTACCTACCATAAACGTAGATGTTCGAGTGTTCACCCTGCTGCAGGAGATAGACAGAGATAGACATAGACATAGACATAGACATAGAGATAGAGATAGACATAGAGATAGAGATAGACAGACATAGAGATAGACATAGAGATAGACATAGACATAGACAGATATAGATAGATATAGATATAGATATATATATATATATATATATATATATATATATATATATATAGATATATATATATCTATCATATATATATTTTATTAGTTGCCCCGGGTGTAAGAGGTCCTTGAAAGCTGTTAGGGCATTCTGTACTGCTAGCATTTCTTTTTGATCGATATGCAGATGCCTTTGATCTGTAGTCCATTTGCCCTGAATGCATGGTCCTGCCATGTGTGCTCCCCAGGCATAGTACAATGCATCTGTTGTCATAGTTTGCCTGGCTGTGGGTAAGGCGAAAGGCTGACCTTTGCTGAGGTGACATGCCTGTGCCCACCATAGAAAACTCCTGTCGAAGGCAGGGAATGAGTGGTATCACTGTTTCCAAGCTGTGGCTGTACAGAGTCCATACACTTTTCAGGTACCATTGTAATTTCCTCATATGCAGTTTTGCAAATGGTATTAGTAGTATGCAAGATGCCATGAATCCCAAGGCCTGCAGAATTTTTCTTGCAGGGAGTTGGGTCTTTGTTGCCATCATTTTGAAATATTGTCAGCTGTTGCTTGTCTGGCATGAGATAAGCCATCTGGGCCATTGTATTCAAGCTGGCACCCAGGAATATTATGTTTTGTGAGGGCACTAGTTTTGATTTCTTTTCGTTTACTGTGTACCCTAAGCAACTCAGAATGTGTTTGACGAATGCCAGATACTTTAAAAGAATGTCCTTGCTTTCTGCTTGAATAAGGCAGTCGTCCAGGTATGGGTATATTTGAATTCCTCTTTGTCTGCAGTATGCAATTACTGGTGCCAGGCATTTTGTGAAGACCCTGGGCGCAGTAGATAAGCCAAAGGGCAGTGCAGAGCATTGATAATGGTTTGAACCTGCAATGAAGCGGAGGTATCTTCTGCAATTTTGTCTGATAGGGACAAGAAGGTATGCCTCCCTGAGGTCCAACGTTACTAGCCAAGCATTCTTGCCCAGCATGGGAAGAAGCTGCTGTAGTGTTAGCATCTTGAATTTGGTACTTGTAGATAGGTGTTCAGAATTGAAAGATCCAGAATGGGTCTCCATGCTTTGTCTTTTCTTGGGACTAGAAAGAGTCTTGAGTAAAATCCTTGTCCTTGCTCCTGTGTAGGTGCCTGCTGAATGGCCCTCATGTCCATGAGAGCTGCAATTTGTTTTTGTGCCTCTGCCCATTGATTTGGTGGCAGGTTTGGCATTCCTTTTATCCTTGGCAAGGTATGAAAGTGGAATCTGTATCCTTGTGAGACAATGTTTAGGACCCATTTGTCTTTTGTGATGATGTGCCAGTTGTTTGCAAAGAGTGCTAATTTTCCTCCCAAGGGAGCTGCCAAGAGAAATTTGCTTGGTAGTTGGAGGATTGAGTCATTGTGTTCGTCTTCTGCTAGCTTGCGGCCTGTCTTCTCCTCCTTTCTGGGTAGCAGTACCACATTGGCGAGGTTTGTAAGGGCTTTGTGACTGACCTCTGCCCCTTGGGCGTCTGTATTTGCCCCTCTGTGATCTGTCAGAAGCTGGAAAGGACCAGTTTTTTGTTGGTCAATTTCTGCTGAAACGAGGGGGTTGTACCTGTAAAAAATCCTTGACCGTCTGCATAGACTTTGCCTTATCCTCCATTTTCTTTAAAACCTCTTCTGCTTTGACACCAAATACATCCTGCTGTAAAGGTGCATCCAATAATTTTGCTTTAACATGATCAGGTAGGGTTTGTTCTTTTAACCAAGCATGTCTACATATGACAGACACAGTAACATCTGCTCTACAGGAAGCTTCCAATGAATCAAATCCACATTGTAAAGTATGTTTACCCACCTGTTCAGCTGCATGCAACAGATCCTGCATTTCCTTGAATTCAGACTGTTCAGAATGTGCGCTCATTTTTTGTTTTAATTGAGACATTAGGAATTGCTGATATTTCAGCATGTGAAACTGACAATTTAATGCTCGCATAGCCAGAGTAGCTGAGGTGTATATCTTCTTTCCCCATCTATCTATCTAGGGCTCTGGAATCCCTTTCAGAGGGCACAGGATTTTTAGCCATAGAAGCTTTAGCCCCTTTGGGATCCTGGGAAATTGTTTCTGGGTCAGACGCACGTCTTTTATAAAGGAATTTGTGTGAGTCAGGTACTCTGTAGTACCTGTCTGGTTTGGCTGGAGCAGGAGGTAGAGAGTCTGGATTTAGACTAGACTCCAAGTAAACATCATCCACAATGTCTAAAACTGGAGGGATAGCAAGTGGTCTGTGCTGGGGTAGTAAAAGGTACTCTCGGAGCCTTTTCTTAGAATCAGAGTAGTCCTGGCCTCCCCAGTGGAAATGTTCCCTCATGGTATGTAAAGTTTCCCCAAAAGAGTAGTCTACAGGGGGAGATGCTGAGGGAATAGAGTCTTCAGCATCAGAGTCTTCATAAGGGGGAAAAGTGTAATCCTGTTCTTCAGAAGAATCTGAGGAAATTGAAACCTGGTCAGAGGAAGCATAATCCTCCTCTTGTCTTGGTCTTATCTGGAGGGGGATGGGAACCCCCGATTAGGGTAATCAAATCTTCAGCCATCTTAAGCATCTGTTTCTTAGGCATGGGGCCTTGAACTATAGACTGATGTACAGCCTTTTTTGGTTTTAATGGAGTTTTAAGCTTAGCATAAGATTTAATGGTGAGTGTAGTCGGTCGGAAGACACCTTCTGCAACAGAGGGTGTTTCTACTGCACCGGGATCTCCTTCTGCTCCGGTGTCAGAAGGGCCTAATGAAGATGGCTGCGATGGCCTAGTACACGCCGCTTGAGAATCCGCAGCTATCTGGGGTTCCAATTCTGCGGTAGTCAGGGGCTGCGTAGGTGCCTCACTGAAAACCGGAGAACCGGCGACAGGCCCAGCCGAGGCCTCCGAGTCTAGCTTGTTCCTAGGCTGCCTGTCCTTATATTTGTGTTTTTTATGCATGCCGGTCGTCGGCTGCTCCGACGGCATGATGTAATTAAATTTCCTACCAAAGTAATGCCGTGCGAAGTCAAAACGGCGGTTGATAGTTCGTTTATTAAACCTACCACAAAACCAACAACCTGTGACGTCGTGGTCTGGGCATAGGCAAGGAATACAATAAGAATGGAAGTCCTTATGAGGTATTTGCTTCCCACAAGAAATGCAATTGTTAACTTTTTCTGACATCGGACTGAGGCAAGAAAAGGTTCCCCAATGGGGGTACTTGGCTTTATTGAAGACTTCGGACTGAAATTCGATTCGAAAGTCTCAGGTGTCGGCCGACCGGCACTTGCCAACTGCTTCTGCTTCAGGCACCGCGCGGCAAGAAAGACTGAAAAAAATGGCTTTGGATGCCTCATATACCCCTGGCGCACTGATGTCAGGGAAGAAGAGACAGCAACTGACGCCGGACCAAGATTTAGAACTCGGGCCGACTGCGGGACCGCCTGACGGCAGGATAACCCAAGTGTGATGACTGCATCAGGGTAACACGATGAACATTGGGTTACTTAGCTTTAGAAGACTTCAGGTTTGAAACTCTAAAAACAAAAATTTCAGGTAGCGGCCGACCGGCACTTGCAAACTGCTTCGGGCTCCTTCTCAACAATAAAGATTGATGTAACGGCGTCTGCTCCCCATTTTATACCCGACTTGACGTCATGGAAAAGGAGACAGCATCCGACACAGAAATCCCAAGACTCTAGTATTCAGGTTGACTGAGGGCTACCTGCAGGCAGATAACCAAAGTGACACGACTGCAACAATGAAACACGAAGATAATCACGTTACAACTAATCTACAATTGTAGTGTGTGTTACCAGTCAGGAGGGCAGGCAGAAGAAAATAGACTCCAACATAAGAAACTGGTTCTTGAGACATGGAATGCCCCTTTAATCCAAGAACAGTAACCACACCTGGTATGTGAAGTCAAGGATGTCGTAAAGTACCAGTACAAAGAGCACTGCTTTTGGAAACAGAATGGGGAGGTGGCCTCTCTTCCACTTGAGATGACACTTTGAAGAAGGCAAAGGTAGGAGTGGGGATACTAGAGACCTCAAATGCATGCTGTACAGCTGACTTTATGCAGATGCAGTTTTACAAACCCTCGACTTTAGGACACTGCCTACTTGCAGTTTTACTAGTAAGTAAATGTTCCTGTTGAAAAATGGCTGGAGGTGCCCGAGAGGAACAGCCTGTCTGAGCGTCAAGTGCTTACGGTCTTTTGTAACAGTCATGGATTGCAAAGAATAGCAAAGAATAATCCACGACCTTGAAGAAAGGAACCGGAACTCTGCTAAAGTCCACAAGGCTGTATTTTTATTTCTGAAGTATTCCAAAAGTCACAGATAAAATCACACAAGCACTTTCGCTCAGGCAATCCTGAGCTTTATCAAGTGAAAACAAATTGCAGTGTGCAGTAACCTCCATTAAATAGCCTGGCAATTATACAATTAATTAACTAGTACTAAGGTGTGGTGCTTTAGAGTTGGGTGTAAAAAAAAGTTAGTCATTATATCAACTCAAAAAATGAAATGTTTGCAATAACATATGCACTTAAATAAAAATGACTAACCATAAAAAACATTTTAAAATGCCAGTTTCCTAGGTTTCAGAACATAAAAGTCTGAAGTCTGATTGGGGTTGTAGATTGTTAAAGAATATGCTTAAAGATGTGTTTAGATTGTCAGTGAATTGTTAAAAAAATTTTTTTTCATTATTACTTTACACTGATAAAAACATGCAATAAAATATGCGTGAGATAGTCATGGATTGTCTATAACAAACAGCAAGGTTTGAAGTAAAAGTGGGCTCCCAAGTACACTTTGCACAAAGGCACTATGGCCATGGCAGGCCCATAGTCACATGTTCTGGACACTAATAAGGTGCCAAATGATAAAATGAAAAGCAAACAGCCAGTGAGGTAAATGGGTACACACCCAGGAATCCCACATGTAGCTGTGCCTAGAGTACAAACTACGTCTGTGTATTGCTTTCAACTCAAAACAGTGCAAGACACTTCTCTGTGCGGAAGAGTCAGTCCATATATCTCTAGTTAATCACTGTATATTAATCAGATCAGACAAAAGTAGTAGAAGTAGTGAACTTAAACTAATCTCAAGTAAAAATAAATAAATAAGAAATATATAATTGTACAGAGTTACTAAGTATTCGAAAGTAATCCAAGCAAGGCAGGCAGTCTGTTTACAGTCAAAAATCCTTTAAGTTCTTTTATTAATAAAAGGATTTTTCCTTAATAAAAGTATTTTCGACTGGAAACTGTCTGTCTTGCTTGGATTACTTTTGAATACTTAGTAATTCTGTACAAATTTATATATTTAGATATATATATATATATATATATAAAAAAAAACAATATATATATATATATATATATATATATATATATATATATATATATATATATATATATATATATATATATATACACACACACACACACATACACACACACACACATATATATACATATATATATATATATATATATATATATATATATATATATATATATATATATATATATATTTTTTTTTTTAATTATTAACTAGAAATATATGGACTGAAAATCTTGCACACAAATTTCTTACACCGTTTTGTTTACACTTGTTTAGTGGGTTGTTTTGAGATGTCGGGGATACCACAGAGATTATTTTTTTTATTGACTTTGTCTCCCAACTTTAGATCATCTTCCACATGTGAGAGATACAGGAAAGGGATAGGAATCAAAATGGACCCACAAAACCTTAATGTAGGCAGTGTCAAGTAACTGGGGTAGTAAAGTCACTGAGGCTTGATATGGCAGTAAGCCTAGGATCCACTAGTGGACACAGCAATGGCGAGGGAAGCAGTCAAAAATAGAGGCTTTTCACATAGGAAAGACTGTAGCTCTGACTGATCAATAAGTAACAAGCCAGGAAGTTATTAGTTGTGGCAGTCCAAGAATGACATTACAAATGGTTCTGGAAAACTATCCTGCAACTCAAGAGGGTAAGGTGAGACAAAATCCAGGTTGTTAGCAGTCCTCGATGGGTCAGTTCTTCTTACCCCAGATATATATATATATATATATATATATATATATATATATATATATATATATATATATATAAAATTTAAAACAAAAAAATATATACCTCCAAACAAAGGCAAATACACCAAAAAGACGTTTAAGCATAGTAAAAGAAAGAAAAGTAAGAGAAAAACAGGGGGGCTGGAGGGTGGGTAACCAGGACTGCAACACTGAATACACTCTAACATCTACATTTACGGTAAGTGTACACAACTGTACTATGTTCTTCATGTTTCACTGTTGCAGTCATTACATTTGGGTAGAATCCCAAAGCTATGGTTGGGAAGATGGATTTATACAGCATTAGGAGCAGCTATAAAGGTCCTGCAGGACAGCAGTGGCAAAGCCAGCTCGATTTAGAGAAGAGAGGTAAATGATAATGTTTGGTGAACGTATGATCTGAGCTCCAGGTAGCAGCTTCTAGAATGTCTCTGGTAGGAACCTCTCTGAGAAAGGCTGCAGAAGTAGATGCAGCCCTGGTGGAATGAGATCTGATCCCCTTGGGGATAGGTTTACCATGGTGCATACAGCAGAAACTAATACAATGGCTCATCCATTTGGAAATGGTTGGCTATGAAATAGCCTTTCCCTCTGCACCTGTAGAAAATGCCACCAGTAACTATTGTTCAGATTTTCTTAGAGATTTTGTCCTAAGTAGAATCTAAGTTGTCCGTGTACATCCAATGAATGCAGAATCCGCTCACCCTTGTTCTGTGGATTGGGAAAAAGTTGGCAGATGAATGGTCTGATTAAGAGCCACACTAGATACCACCTTAGGCATGAAGGATGGATTGGTCCCGAGAGCCACCCTGTCCAGATGAAAAATCTCCACTGCCATAAGAGCCTGTAATTCTGAAATCCTTCTAGAAGTGACTGCTAAAAGGAAAGCGGTTTTCCAGGAGAGAAATTTTAGGTCCGCAGTAGCAGCTGGCTCAAAAGGAAGTAAAGAGAGTTTTTCCAAAACAAAATTGAGGTCCCATGCAGGAGTTGGCGCTCTCCTGGGAAGTCTTAAATTTTTGGCCCCTTTGAGACACTGCTTCAGCAAAGGATGAGAGAAGAGGGGAGGTTCTGTGTTGTAATGAGCCGAAATGGCTGAGGCATGGATTTTTATGGAAGACAAAGATAGGCCCTTGTGAAGCATCTCAGTTAAATATTGCAGAATCTGAGGAATATTGGGCATTGCTGTGCTTATTCCTTGTGACTGGTTCCAGGCACAGAATCTTTTCCATTTGTCAGCATAAGATTTTTCTAGTACTAGGCCTTCTAGCCTCCAAAATGACATCCATCACAAGTTTGCTGAGGGATGGCAAGGGTGAAATTAGTTCATTAGCCACACTGCAAGATTCAAAGTTTGGAGCTGAGAGAGCAGAATTTGGTAGTTCTGCTGAGACAGTAGGTAAGGTGCCTGAGGGCAGGTGCCACAGAGGAAGGTGTGACATTACACAGGAGTGGGTACCAGTGTTGGCGAGGCCAGTCTGGAGCAATCAGAATAATTTTTGGTTTGTCCTGTCTGACTTAGTAGAACTTTGGAGAGCAGCGGGGGGAAAAAAAGCATAGACTGATAAGTTTTTCCAGCTGAATGAGAGAGCATCCACTTTCTAAGGTTTTTTGTGATGAATTCTTGTGCAGAATTTGTCCAACTGACAGATCTTTTTGCCTCACCCCAAAACTATGTCTGGACTCCCCCCCCCCCCCCCCATTTGTGCATCAACATGCTGAAAACTTGTGGTTCTAGTTTCCATTCGTGTGGGTCCATAAGATTTCTGCTTAGTTCATCTACCAGAGTATTTAGCTTTCCTGGCAGGAAATGAGCTTGTAGTTGTATTTGGTAGGTCAAGGCCATGTTCCACAATGCCATGGCTAGTCTGCACAGGGGGTAGGAATGTGTACCCCCCCCCGGCTTGTTTATGTACCACATATCTGTGGTGTTGTCTGTCTTTATCATTAGCTGTCCTGGATGAAGGTAGTCCTTGAAGGCTGTCAGTGCATTCTGTACAGCTAGCATCTCTTTCCGATTGATATGTAGGTGCACTTGATTTGGGCTCCATTTGCCCTGAATGCACTTTCCTGCCAGATGAGCCCCCAAGCATAGTCTGATGAGTCTGTAGTTAGGGTTTTGGCGGCAGGGGGTGGAGTGAATGGCAGTCCCTTGTTTTGGTGGCAGGCCTCTGCCCACCATAGCAACTCTAGTTGCAGGCAAGGTATGATAGGAATCATTGTTTCCAGGCTGTGACAATGTTGACGCAATAAACTTTTGTACCACTGAAGTTTCCTCATATGCAATCTTGCATATGGAATTAGAAGAATGCAGGAGGCCATGATCCCCAAGGCTTGCAGAATTTGTCTTGCAGATAGCAGGGTTTTTGTGGCCACCTGTTGAAGTAAGTCACCAATTGAATTTGCTTTTCTGGCGCAAGGCAAGTCATCTGGGCAGTTGTATTCAAGCTTGCACCCAGGAATGTAATTTTTTGAGAGGGTACCAGTTGTGATTTCTTTTCGTTTATGGTGTACCCTAGACAAGTTCGAACCCTTTTTACAAACACCAGATGCTTTAGAAGAGTGTCCTTGTTTTCTGCCTGAATTAGACAATCGTCCAGGTATGGGTATATTTGAATATTTCTTTGCCTGCAAAATGCAACTACTGGAGCCAGGCACTTTGTGAAGACCCTGGGCGCAGTAGATAAGTCAAAGGGCAGCGCAGAGAACTGGTAATGCAAGTAGCCTGCTTTGAAGCGGAGGTATCTTCTGCAAGATTCCCTGACTGGGATATGCAGGTAAGCCTCTAAGTCTAGAGTTACCATCCAGGCATCTTTGCCTAGCATAGGTAGTAACTGTTGAAGAGTCAGCATCTTGAATTTTGGAATGTCCAGAAATGTGTTTAGAGTGGATAAATCCAGAATTGGACACCATGATTTGTCTTTTCTGGGTACCAGGAAAAGTCTTGAATAGAAACCTTGTCCCTTTTCCTCTTCTAGTACTGGTTGAATAGCCCCCATGTTCATGAGAGAGAACTTTTTTCTGGGCCTCTGCCCACTGATTTGGGGGCAGATCTGGCCATCTGTTTGGGATTGGCAACTTGTGGAAATGAAATCTGTATCCCTGGGATACTATTTTTAGAACACATTTGTCCTGGGTAATAAGTTGCCAGTTTTCTGCATAAAGTGCCAGTTTTCCCCTCAAAAGGGCGGCTAAGTGTTTGGTGATTGTAGAGGGAAGTCATTGAGACTGTTTACCATAGGTAGGTTGCCTTGTTGTTTCCAGATTTGGAGGTGGAGGCACCCCATTGTTTTGTTCTAAAAGTTCCTTGTGACTGAAACCTGGAGCCTTTGGAATGTCTGGATTTGACTTGAGCGGCTCTCGAAGGGACTGGAACGGACCAGTTCTTAGTAGGCCAGTCCCTACTAAATCTTAGTGGTTGCACTTTTAAGAAATCTTTCACAGTTTCCACAGATTTAGCTTCATCTTCCATCTTTTTTAACACTTCCTCAGTCTTATTACCAAAGAGACAGTCCTGCTGTAAAGGAGCATCCAACAATTTTGCTTTAACATGGTCAGGCAGAGTTTGCTCTTTGACCCAAGTATGCCTTCTTAGCACAGATCCAGTTACAGCAGTCCTGCAAGAGGCCTCCAAAGAATCAAACCACATTGCAAAGTACGTTTTCCATCTTTTTCAGCTGAATGTAATAAATCCTGCAAATCTTTATTTTCCACACACACACAGTCAGAGATTAACATCATTTTCTGTTTTAGTCCCATGATATGCTGTTGATATTTAAGCATATGAAATTGACAAGTTTAAAGCCCTGATTGCCAAGGTTGCAGACACCTTCTTACCCCATCTATTCAGCGCCCTGGAATCTCGATCAGAAGGGGTTGGATTTTTAGCAGTAGAGGCCTTAATGCCCTTGGGACCCTGACAAATGGTTTCAGGATCAGCAGTAGGATTTTTTGAAAGGAATTTGTGGGAGTCAGGAACCCTGTAGTGTCTGTCTGGCTTACTAGGAGCCAGAGGCAGAGAAACGGGAGTCATACTGGATTTTGAAAAAAAACTCAACAATGTCTAGAACAGGAGGTATAGCCAAAGGGCTATGCTGAGGAAGAAGAAGAAAATCCCCAAGTCTCTTTTTAGATTCAGAGAAATCCTGACTTTCCCAGTGGAAATGTTCCCTTAAGGTATGTAAAGTTTCTCCAAAAGAGAAATCCTCAGGGGGAGAAGCAGAAGGAATGGAATCTTCTGCGTCAGAGTCCTCACAAGTAGGTATAGATAAATCCTGTTCAGTAGGAGAAATAGAATCCTGATCAGAAGATTCATAAACAATGTCTTGCCTAGGCCTCTTAGCAGGAGGGAGTTGGCTACCCCTGATCAAGGTAATGAAATCTATTTTGATCATTTGCTTTTTAGGCATAGGGGCCTTTCTACGTGGCCCAAGCGTCATTTTTTTAGACAGAAATAGATTTAGGCCTTAGTTTTGAAGATGGCGTCTGTTCAATATACAATCTTTAGGCCTGAAAACACCCTCGGAAGCCGGTGCCTGCACAGCGGCTGCAGACCCATCTAAGGTAGAGACATCCACGGGTTCAATACTTAAAGCATCTCGCGGCATACCGGACTTCGAATGGGTCTCAGTAGAGGCCTGCGAATCAAAAGTAGCAGGCATCAGGGGCTGTGAAAGCGCCTCACTGAGTACCGGAGAACTAGTGACTGGCTTAGGAGAAGCGTCAGTTTTGGACCCTTTTCTTTGCGTTTTTTAGGTATTCCGGTAGTCGGATTGCTAACAGACGTTATTTCTGGATAGTTAAATCGTGAGCCAAAATATTTAGAAGCAAAAATGTACCGACGTTTAATAGTGCGTTGATTAAATCTAGCACAAAACCAACAAGGTACGTTATGATCAGGGCCTAGGCAAGGAATACAGTGCAAAATGAAAATCCTTATTAGGTATTTGCTTCCCACAAGTAATGCAATTATTAACTTTTACTGACATCGGTAAGCAGCAAGAAAAAGTTTCCCCAACGGGGTACTTAGCTTTTAGTTGAAGACTTTGGTTCTGAAGCTCGAAAATGAAAATTTCAGGTGTCGGCCGACCGGCACTTGCGAACTGCTTCTGCTTCGGGCACCACGCGGCAAGAGACTGATGTAATGGCGTCGGCTGCATGTTTTATACCCCTGGCGACCTGATGTCATGGAAGAAGGGACAGCAACCGACACAGGACCCAAGACTTTGTTAATCAGGCCGACTGAGGGCAACCTGCCAGCAGATTACCCAAATGTAATGACTGCAACAGTGAAACACGAAGAACATCAGATAGTGAATAAGAAAATGAAAAAGCACAATGGAAGCTAATACTGTTATCCCCAATAAGGAAAGAAAGAAAAAAATAACTTGGCTTGAGTGCTCAAAGGGAGCTCTCAAGAGTTGAACAGCTGTTCATAGACACTGTCTTAATGGTGGCAATGTGACTGGGGGGGGGGGGGGCTGCAGCAGGGGGTGATGGGTAGGAAGGTGCTTGAACCTGTGAATTTGTTGCTGTGACCAAGCACAAGTCCTGATGTTCTAGTGTACGGGCAGGACCTGAAAAATCTAAAGCTTAATGCCTACAGCAGCTCTGGGTATGGAGCTTAACTGAACAAGTTCTCCCTACCTAGCCTACATGCACATGGCTAGCCTTACAAACTGGTGGCCACCTAGGGCAATGATGCTCAGCCAGAGTCACCTTTCTACCCTTTATTTGCCCCCCCTCCCCTTCTCCAAAGGAATACAGGTGTTTCTGAGCTAGAAAATAAATACTCACTGAGAAAAGCTCTACTTGGGGAAAAGGTTTACAGGTTTGTACTAGGCTAACTGCTCCTATGGATCATTTTAAGCCTAGCCAATTACTCCAAGTGAGAATCAAACTCTGCACCAAGTGTTCATAAGGTAAACACCTTAACCAGAATGTCAACCTCACTCAGTTACAAACACACACTCACACAAAGCCCTTCAAGGTTTTACCTACACAGACTTCCAGTCTTGCAAGGACTGGCAGAAAACCCATAAATGTTCAATGGATAGAAGTGGGTAGTCACTGCAGACAGTAGAAGGAGAAGCCAACTGTCAATGACTAAACAAGCCAACAAAAAGCAAGACTTTTTTTTTGGTCAACTAGATAAGCATGCAATCAGGACACATTTGCAGAGCAAACAAAAGTACCTGTCATTCTCATTCCTTTGAGCTCTGACTTTGCAGCGTTCCCGATATACATTTGTGTTTTCCTGTCCCTCAAAGTTGGATTTTTCCCAGTAGAATCACAGTACATCAGTGTCAGAGTTCCATATTATTCTACTCAAAAAATATATGTTGATGCAAAATCCACTGTTCCAACTGTTCAACTAAATTAAGAGCATTTAAAAGTTGCTTTTTTGGGCCCCTCCACCACCCCATGTACTGTTTAATCTCTCTCAAATTTAACAATGAGAAAATGTCTCGAGTCTCTCATTTTTGTTCACTGAGAAACTTAGGAGTTTTCTGGTAAATCATAGATAGCTGCATTCGCTAGACAATGACAACAATTGCCGATGTCCATTGTGAAAATGAACACTGGGCAAAGCTGGTTTTATTCTAACAGCTCTCCAAGTGTATAAGAGCAATGAACTACTCTTATTGCAACACTTTACCACAATCTGGCACCAAGGTACACAGTAAAAGATGCAACTCATAGGTACTAAGATTATCTGTAGATACAAGTGGCTTACCCCAACTGCTGCCTGATTACTGAACAGTAATCACGGATATGGCATGGCAGGAGTAGTACTACAGAATTTGCTAAAAAAAGTGTAAAAGCCCTTACTTGACTAACCACATATTAATTAGAAGTTATGTACCTACCATAACGTTCCATGTTAGTTGTCTTCTCTCGCCTTCTTTCTTGCTGGATGGGTTCGGAGCCGATCCTCAGCTCCGACTCAGCACTTGCTAAGCTCGAGAGCTAATTTTACCAGCTCGAGGCAACCCTATATCCCATGATGCAAGGCAGAGACTACCCAGATCTCGTTTGGTAGCTAAAGAAATAGTAATATTTTCTTCCAACTGAAGAGGAGGAAGAAAAATAACAATACTAAACATCATAACCCTCTAGAAAGGATCAACCTAATCTAGTGACACTAGAAGTTGAACAGCTAGAAAAAGGGAATAACCTCTTAATAGAAGATGCATAATCTTCCCGGTCTGACCAGGCTAGGGGGATGGAGGGCAGGACGCAAGAAAGAAGGCGAGAGAAGACAACTAACATGGAACGTTATGGTAGGTACATAACTTCTAAATGTTAAGTTGTCAATCTCACCTTCATTCTTGCTGGATGGGACCGTGTCCCTAGCACCTCTATCCTGGGTGGCTCAATGGAACAGACTCTTGAGAACGGTGGAACCAAAATTCGCTCGGTCTCTGGAGGCCAAGTCTAATTTGTAATGTGAAACAAAGGTATGAGGAGAGGCCCATGTGGCTGCTGCACAAATGGTGTCTATTGGAAGTCTAGCTTGAAAAGCTGTAGATAGCCATCTAGATAAAGTTACCTTGGAAACTGGAAGGCCTTTCCTGTTCTCTGCATTGGATAGAAACAGTTGATCAGATTTCCTAAAAATTTTAGTTTTGTCCAGATATCTGCGCTGGCGGTGAACATCAAGACAATGCAACTTTTGTTCCGCTCTATCAGAATAATTCGGGAAAAACACTGGAAGATCAATGGATTGATTTAGATTCGTCTGCGATGCCACTTTTGGTAAGAAAGACGGATTAGTCCTTAGAGATACCCTATCTTTGTGGAATATTAAATAGGGAGGATGAATGCAGAGAGCATGAAGCTCAAGGTACTCTCCTGGCAGAAGTAATGGCGACTAGAAAAAGTGTCTTCCAAGAAAGCAATTTCAAAGAACAGGCAGCTGCAGGTTCAAAAGGGGGAAGAATCAAGGATGTTAAAATTAAATTTAGATCCCACTGTGGTGGGGGGTCTCTAATCGGAGGTTTCAGTAAAAAGATACCTCGAAGGAATGCCTTGCAAAGTTTGTGACATAATGTTGTGGTCCAAAAGGCCTATATGAAAATTTGAAATGGCTGGCAGTTGAACTTTCACTGTGGAAGAAGAGGATCCTGAATGAAAAATCTCAGCTAGGAAGTCCAATACCGAATGAATTGGAGCAGTATAGGGGTCTATGTTCCTAGCTTTTGCCCAGAAAGAGAAACGTCGCCATTTACTAGTGTAAATCTTTCTGGTAGAAGATTTTAGGGAAGCTACTATGATATCCCGGACAGGATTAGAAATCATAGGAAGCCTGGCTAAGGATGGAAGTGGAGCAACCAAGCAGTGAGGTTGAGAGAAGGTATGGATTGGTGCAGTTGACCCGACTGGTGGGTCAGAAGATCTGGAACCGGGTCCAGATGCCATGGCTGTACCAAGAGATAATGATGTAGGAACGGAAACCATATCTGTCGAGGCCAATAAGGGGCAATGAGAATAAACTTGGCTCTCAAGGCGGTTGCTTTCTGAATTAGCTGAGGTATCAGCGGAAAAGGGGGAAAAGCATAAAGAAGTCCCCGGGGCCAATCTTGGGTTAGAGCGTCTCTGGGGGGATGGCCTGGAAGGGGGAAGAGAGAGAAGTCTGGGCATTTGCTGTTTTGAGGTGTAGCGAAAAGGTCGCAGCAAGGAAGGCCCCACTTCTGAAAAATCTCTTCAGTCACTGATAGTTTGAGAGACCACTCGTGAGGCATGAGAATAGCTCTGCTCAATCTGTCCGCTATGATGTTGGATTTCCCGGGGATGTGCGTTGCTATCAGAAACCGGTGAGAAGAGATTGCCCATTGCCAAAGTCTGAGAGCTTTTCAACACAGTGGATAGGACTTGGTTCCGCCCTGTTTGTTTATATACCACACTACGGACATATTGTCCGTTTGGATTACAATAGTTCCCAGGGGAAGAGAGTTGAGGGCTTGCAACGTTAAAAGCACCGCTCTCATCTCCAGGACATTTATGTGCAGATGGTACTTGAAAGGTTGCCAAGTGCCATGGACCATTCTGCCCTGATAATGCCCCCCCCACCCTATCAGGGAGGCGTCCGATGTAACTGTGGCAACCGGGGCAAGAGGAACAAAAGGTCTGCCTTGATGGACTTGAGGGGACGATATCCACCAAGTCAGATGCCTTTTGCAAGTTGGAGTTACTATGATCTTGTGACGCATGTGAAGTTGTTGAAAAGACCATTGGGTGAATAGCATCCATTGTAGAAGACGCATGTAAAAGCGGGCAAGGGGAAGAAGTGTTATGGCGGCCGCCATAAGACCCAATACCTTCAGAGCAAATCTGGCCTGAATTTTGTTGCTGAGAAGAATCACCTGGACGTGTCTTTGAATGTCCAAGATCCTTTGGTCCGTTAACTTTGCTGAAAGTTGTATGGTGTCCAATCTTGCGCCTATAAAAGTAATAGACTGACAAGGTGACAAGGCAGATTTTTTGAAATTTATAGAAATTCCTAGCCCTCTGCAAATGTGAATGGTGTAATCTCTGGCTTGGAGAAGCTGATGCCTGGTGGTGGCAGTGAGGAGCCAGTCGTCTAGATATGGAAACACCTGGAATCCTTGACGTCTCAGGTGAGCCGTAACCACTGCAATACATTTGGTGAACACTCTGGGGGCTGTAGCGAGTCCAAAGGGCAGGGCTCTGAATTGGAAGTGACTGGTCCCCAGCCGAAAGCAGAGAAATCTTCTGGATCGTCTGTGAATTTTTATGTGATATCTATCGAGCACATCCAATTGTCCTTGCCCAGAAAGGGCAGAATGGACTGAAGCGTGACCATCCGGAATCTTGATTTCTTTACAAACTTGTTTAGTTTGCTCAGATCTAATATTGGTCTCTAGTCCCCTGTCTTTTTTGGAACTAAAAAGAACCTAGAGTAGATTCCGGATCCTATTTGGTCCGCTGGGACTGGTTGGATGGCTCTTTACTAGCAGTTTTGATATTTCTAGTACTGCTAGTTCCCTTAGACCGGGTGGAACGTCTGGAAAGGTTCCCTTTTGTTGAATTGGGGTTTGAATAAAGGGAATTTTGTAACCCTCGGATATAATAGACTGTACCCATTTGTCTTGAGAAAGGGAAAGCCAGGCTATTTGGTACAGCGATAATTTCCCCCCGACTGCCTCCGAAGGCGGACAATCGGGCAACATCTCAGGGATGCTGGAAGGGTTTGTCAGAAAGAGGCTCTCTGCTACCCTGATTCTGCGGACCCCCTTCTGCCCCTAGGGCGGCGTCTATTATTGTTACTCCCTCTGCCTCTGGGGGTAAACTGACTTCATGCATCAGGCGTGACTCCTTGAGATTTGCGGAACCACATTTTCCCTCCCTTCTGTCCTTTGGGGTAAGGTCTTGAAGGGGTGGAGAAACAGACTCCTACGGCAGAAAGAGTCTTGCCATCTTGTTCGCATCTAGTCAAAGTGTCTTTCACTTGAGGTCCGAACAAGGTTGAACCATCAAAGGGGGAGTTTGTGAAGGATGCCTTGAAGGGGTCTGCAAAATTACAAAGCCGCATCCAGGACTGACGCCTTAAAGCCACTCCTGTGCCTGCAGCCCTACTCGCTCCATCGGCTGCATAAGAAATGAGCCGCATGGAGAAGTTAACAATGGAGTTAAGGATTCCTAGCTGTGAGCTAATCTTATCCTGAGACCCAGCAGCTGACGGATCCTGTAAAACTTCTCCCAACTCTTTAAGAACATCTCTTTGAAGGCGGGTGAAGTGGCATAAGTAGTTCAGCGATCTCATGGCAAAAGTCGCTGAAGAAAAAATCCGCTTGCCGTACCTGTCCATAGTCCTAGAGTCCTTGTTAGGAGGATGGACAGGTACTGAAGGATCAGCTAGTTCCTTCTTGGTGGCAGCAGACACCACCATGGCATCGACTGGTACACCCTTAGTTAAATATTGTCTAGCTGGTGGGGCCGTAATGAATTTTGAAGGCCTCCTAGGGATAGGTGCCACCGAATCCGGAGCCATCCACGCCTTCCGAGCCACTACCTCCATAAGAGGGTCGAAAGGCGGAGACACACAGGAGGTGGAGGGTCGAGATCCGAACGCCTCCAGGTATACTGACTCGTCCTCGGAAGGATTAAGGGAGGGCAGTTCCCCCTCTGCTCAAGGAGTTCAAGGATGTCTGAGAAGGAGACATCCTCAGAGGAGGACCTTGGGGATCCCTCCGACTCATCCAGGTCAGTATCAGATGTAGTAGACTCAGGGGAGTATAGAGGTTTCCTCTTGCATGTCCTCTTACGCGGGGGTTTACCTGACTGATCAGGAGAAGCCTCGGAAGAGGAAGATATTCCCAATGGGGAAACCTGAGGCGTTTGACCTCTGGGTCCGGGAGCAAGAGAGTGGGAAGAGACGTCAGCAAGCACTGTAGTGGGAGGAGCTGATGGAACTGTCCGTTGACTAAGCCCAGGGGCTAGTACACTCCTCATCACCTCGAAGGCTCCCCCGTCAGAGAGACCAGAAAGTTCCCGCTCCTAAGAGATAGGAACCCCAGGCCTCACCGAGAGGGAAGGCTCCGAGGCAGATGTCGGGGCCAAGCTCACCAACGCCAAAGCTCCGAGGGGGAGAACGGGGTCGGACAAGGGTCCGATGCCACTCGCCCCCTCGGAGCTGACAAGAGAGACCAGACGCCCGGATCCCTCCAATGAAGGCCTAAAGGAGGAAATCTGAGCAGAGGACGACTGAGCCGAAAGGGGTGGTATCGGCTCCGAAGCTACAGCGGTGACGGTTCCGAGGAGCTCCGGCTCCGAGCTCTGTAAGAGTGTCGAAGGAGGAATGTTTGGTGGATGTGAAATAGCTACCGTCTGTTGAGATGGGCTATGGAGTATTTGGGCCAATGCCTGAGACTTTAATAGTCTACTCACCACTCTCTCGAGGTCGTGATCAGACAGCCTGGACGACTGAGAAGAAAGGCTCCGATGGCTCCACTCCGAGAGCGGGGGTGATCTCGGAGCTGAACGTATCGACTCTAATGAAGGGGTCGAGATCTCTTTTTTGAGATCGATGGAGCCAACGATACGTCGGCTCCAGCCGGAGCAGACACTGAATGTCTAGGTTGGGCAGTATCGGCGCCGGATGGAGCCGATACTGAGACTGCTAAGGTGGAAGGATCGGCTCTGGCCGGAGCCGATCTCGACCCTGGTGAGGGTGAACCAGAAGCAGATGGCTTGGAACTCTCAGCCGAAGGCTTAACAGGTTTCGAGGGCTTCCCCGGCGCCGACTTAGTCGGGCAGCTCTCAGGCTTTAATAAGCCCCTTAATATCATCAACTTATTTCTTCACTCCTGCAGGACTCTTGGGCTGAAGGCATGACAGATAGCACAAGAGTCCTGCAGGTGCAAAGGTTCCAGGCAATAAACACAAGAAGTGTGACCGTCTGTCAGAGACATCTTCTGACAGCACGAGTCACACTTCTTGAAGCCTGAGACCTTAGTGTCCTTCGACATAACTGTGTCGAGGAAACACAATACACTAACACACAGACAAAAACACCCAATCCAACAATTTAAAATAAACAGGGATAACACAGTCATACACAAACAATCCCTGACAGGAAAAAATTTAGGGAGGGGAAGGCCTAAGCTAGGGAAAGGGGATAAATAACTTGGAAAAAAAAGGGAACACTAACGGGAATAGGGTTAAAGTAAGCATTAAGGTTAACAAAAAACAAATATATATATAAATTTAAAGGGGGGGTAGACGAAAGTCTCAAATCTAGTCACCTGGTGCTGGTAAAAGAAGGCACCTCGTTAGCGAAGCGGCAAACGAGATCTGGGTAGTCTCCGCCTTGCATCATGGGATATAGGGTTGCCTCGAGCTGGTAAAATTAGCTCTCGAGCTTAGCAAGTGCCGAGTCGGAGCTGAGGATCGGCTCCGAACCCATCCAGCAAGAATGAAGGCGAGATTGACAACTTAACATCGTGGTATTAAAAGTACTCAACACTAACAATACATTCAGGTCCCCCAAAGTACTCAATTGCCAATCAATGCCATTCACTCTAATATGGAGAAAGGAACCCCTACTTGTGGCATCTTTACAAAAGTCCAAGACCCCCCCCCCCCCCCCCCCAAATCAGGATCTCACTCACTTGTACAGGAAAACCATGAGACTTGAGCTCCACTATGCATTAGTCTGGATGCAAGCATAACTGATCAGGTAAGGTAAAAGTTAACAGGAAACGGTTCTGCAAATAGATCATTAGCATGGACTGAATGTTTTATCTGCAGACTGTTGCCTTATGTCCCATTAACAAAAGGATTATCAAATACACAGGAGATCATTTAAGGAGGATCCTCTCCAGATGCACAGATTTCACAAAAATTAAATGAAAACCTTTAGAATAATCTAAATACCAGTTATAAATATATGGATGCAAAAAAAAGTACAGTTGTGTACCTACCATAAATGTAGATGTTAGAGTGTATTCACTGTTGCAGTCATTACACTTGGGTTATCCGCCGGCAGGCTACCCACAGTCGGCCCGAGTTCCAAAGTCTTGGTCTGGCGTCGGTTGCTGTCGCCTCTTCCCTGACGTCAGTGCGCCAGGGGTATAAAAGATGCAACCAATGCCATTTTCTTCAGTTTTTCTTGCCCCAAATGTCAGGTGCCCCAGATAGGAAGGCTGGAAAAATAAAATTATGCCAAAAAGCATGCCTGTACTAATATAAATATTTCCTTCATCTACAAGCAAATACACCACATAGGTTGTATAGAGTTGAGAAGTACAGAGAAGTCCCAGCAATGAAAAGGGGGAAGGTGGGTGGGTAACCTGGACTGCAACAGTGAATACACTTGAACATCTACATTTATGGTAGGTACACAACTGTACTATGTTCATCGTGTTTCATTGTTGCAGTCATTAACACTTGGGTTGAATCCCAAAGCTGAGGTTGGGCGGCTGGGTCTAGATTGGATTTGGAGAGGCTACCAGGCCCTACAGGACTGCAGTGGCAAAGCCTGCTCTGGATTCAGAGTAGAGAGGCAAGTGGTAGTGCTTGGTTAAAGTGTGCAGTGAGCTCCAGGTTGCAGCTTCTAAAATGTCTTTGGTTGGTACTCCTCTGAGAAAGGCTGCTGAAGTGGCTGTTGCTCTGGTAGAATGTGGCCTAATGACCTTAGGCACTGATTTGCCATGTTGTGCATAACAGAGGCGGATGCAGTGTCCTATCCATTTTGAAATAGTCTACTTTGTGATAGGTTTTCCTTGCGATCCTGCAGCATAGGCTACAAACAGTTGCTCAGTTTTTCTGAAAGCTTTTGTTTTGTCCAAGTAGAATTGTAGTTGTCTGTGTATATCCAAAGCATGCAGAAGTCTCTCCCCTTTATTCTGGGGATTTGGGTAGAAAGTTGGTAAATGAATGGTTTGGTTCAGGACCACATTGGAAACTACTTTTGGCATGAATGTTGGGTTTGTCCTGAGAGAAACCCTGTCCTGGTGAAAAACGATGAAAGGTTCCACAGCCATTAATGCCTGTAACTCTGATACTCTTCTTGCTGACGTTATTGCTAGGAGCAGAGCAGAGCAGTTTTCCATAAGAATTTTATATCAGCTGTGCTGGCTAGTTCAAAAGGAGGCAATGTGAGTTTTTCCTAAAACAAAATTGAGATCCCAAGTTGGTACTGGTGCTCTCCTTGGGGGTCTGATGTTTTTTGCCCCTCTGAGGTATACTGTCTTAGTAGAGGATGTGAAAAAATAGGAGGTTCCGTATTGTAATGAGCTGAAATGGCAGAGGCATGGATTTTAATTGATGAGAAAGACAGGCCTTTGTCCAGCATCTCAGTTAGGTATTGTAAAATCTGGGGTATATTTGGAACAAGTGGGTCGAGCCCTTGTGCCTGGTTCCAAGCACATAATCTCTTCCATTTTTCTGCATAAGATTTCCTAGTGCTGGGCCTCCTGGCTTCTAAAATGACATCCATAACAGCTTTAGAGAGAGGTGCAGTCCGAGTGGCTACGTTATCTGCCATGCTGCCAGATTTAAGGTTCTGAGTTGACTGTGCAGAATTTGATTGTTTTGTTGAGTCAGTAGATGAGGAATTTGAGGTAAAGGTCAAGTTGGGCCCTCAGGCAAGGTCTTTAGGATTGGGTACCAGTGCTGGCGTAGCCAGTCTGGGGCAATCAGGATAATTTTTGGCCTCTCGTCTGACTTTTAGGAGCACCTTGGAAAGAAGAGGCATTGGAGGAAAGGCACAGATTGTCAGAGCTTTCCAGCTGAATGAGAGAGCATCCACTTTCCATGCTTGAGAGTGATAAGTTCTTGTGCAGAATTTCTGTAGTTGGCAAATGTGAGGGGAGGCAAAAAGATCTATGTCTGGGCGCCCCCATTTTCTTGTTATGCTGAACACCTGCGGATTTAGTTTCCATTCGTGAGGATCCATGAGATTTCTGCTTAGTCTGCCAGTGCATTTTTTGTTCCTGGCAGGAATTGTGCCTGCAGATGTACCCAATAGGTTAGTGCTGTGTTCCACAAGGTCATGGCTTGCCTGCATAGGTGGTAGGAATGTGTGCCCCCTTGCTTATGTACCACATAACTGTGGTATTGTCACTCTATTAGTAGTCGTCCTGGATGTAGTAGGTCCTTGAAAGCTGTCAGGGCATTCTATACAGCTAGCATCTCTTTCTGATGGATGTGCAGATGCATTTGTTCCTTGGGCCACGTGCCCTGAAAACATTTTCCTGCCATATCCCCATGCATAATCAGATGCATCCGTTGTTATTGTCTGCCTGGCTGTGGGTAAGGTGATAGGCTGTCCCTTGTTGTGGTGTCAGGCCTGGGACCACCATCGAAACTCCTGTTGTAGGCAGGGAATTAAAGTTATGATGGTCTCAAAGCTGTGACAATGTTGAGTCCAAACATCTTTTAGATACCATTATAGTTTCCTCATATGCAGTCCTGCATATGGAATTAGTAGAATGCAGGACGCCATGAAGCCCAGGGCCTGCAGAATTTTTCTTGCAGGGAGCTGGGTCTTTGTTGCCATCAGTTGAAGGTATTGAGTCAGTTGCCTTTGTCTGGCGTGAGATAAGCCATCCGGGCAGTCGTATTTAAGCTTGCACCCAGGAATATTATCTCTTGAGAGGGCACTAGTTTTGATTTATTTTCGTTTACTGTGTACCCTAGGCAAATTAGTAATCTTTTTACAAATGCCAGATGCTTTAGTAGAATGTCCTTGCTCTCTGCTTGAATAAGGCAGTCGTCCAAGTAGGGATATATTTGTATTCCTTTTTGTCTGCAAAATACAATTACTGGTGCCAGGCATTTTGTGAAGACCCTGGGTGTAGTAGATAAGCCAAAGGGCAGTGCAGAGAACTGGTAATGCATTGAGCCTGCTATGAATCTGAGGTATCTTCTGCAAGTTTGTCTGATTGGGACATGCAGGTATGCCTCCTTGAGGTCCAAAGTAACTAGCCAAGCCTTCTTACCCAGCATGGGTAGAAGCTGCTGTAGTGTTAACATTTTGAATTTTGGAACATCCAGGAAAGTATTTAGAATTGACAAGTCCAGTACTGGTCTCCAGGCTTTGTCCTTTCTGTGTACTAAGAAAAGTCTCGAGTAAAATCCTTGCCCCTGTTCTTGCTGTGGTACTCTTTGAATAGCTCCCATGTCCATGAGAACAGCAATTTGTTTTTGCGCCTCTGCCCATTGGTTTTGTGGCAGGTCTGGCATACCCCTTGATTTTGGAAGCATGCGAAAGTGGAACCTGTAACCCTGAGAAACAATATTCAGTACCCATTTGTCCTGGTTGATTATGTGCCAATTTTTTGAGAAAAGTGCTAGCTTTCCCCCTAGGGGTGCTGCCAAAAGGTAAGTGCTGGGCATCTGTAGAGGGAAGTCAATGGGACCGTTTCCTATAAGGTTGTGATTTGTCTTCCCCTCCTTTGGGGGCTGAAGCACCCCATTGTTTAGGTCTGTAGGAGCCTTGGGGATGAGATCTGCCTCTTGGGCATCTGTATCTGCCTCTTTGTGGCCTGTTTGACACCGGAAAGGACCAATTTTTTTGTAGGCCAGTTTCTGCTAAACCTAGGTGGTTGAACCTGTAAGAAATCCTTTACTGTTTGCATTGATTTTGCTTTATCCTCCATTTTCTTTAACACCTCTTCTGCCTTAACACCAAACAAAGTATCATGCTGTAGTGGAGCATCCAATAATTTTACTTTAACATGGTCAGGTAAACTTTGTTCTTTCAAAAAAGCATGCCTTCGAATAACAGAGCCTGTAACTGCGGCTCTACAAGAAGCCTCTAATGAATCAAAACCACATTGTAAAGTATGCTTTCCCACTTGTTCAGCTGCATGCAATAAATCCTGCATTTCCTTACTGTCAGGACCGAGTTTGAAACCATTTTCTGCTTTAACAATGACATGAGATACTGTTGATACTAAGCATGTGAAATTGGCAATTTAAAGCCTTACAGCTAAAGTAGCAGAAGTGTAAACTTTTTCCCCCATCTGTCCAGAGCTCTGGAATCCCTATCCGAGGGGACAGGATTTTTAGCAGTGGAAGCCTTAACCCCTTTAGGACCCTGAGAAATTGTTTCTGGATCTGCAGCAGGGTTTTTGTAAAGAAATTTATGAGTCAGGAACCCTGTAGTACCTGTCTGGCTTGACTGGTGCAGGGGGTAAAGAATCAGGAGTCAGACTGGATTCAGAAAAAAACAATATCAAGCACAGGAGGAATAGCCAGGGGCTTTTGCTGGGGCAGTAAAAGAAAGTCTCTGAGCCTTTTCTTAGATTCTGAATAATCCTGGCTCTCCCAATGGAAATGCTCCCTCATGGTGTGCAGGGTTTCCCCAAAAGAAAAATCCTCAAGCGGAGAGGCTGAAGGTATAGACTCTTCTGCATCAGAGTTCTCATAGGGAGGGAGAGAGTATCCCTGATTAGAAGAGGAATCAGAGGAAATAGAAACCTGGTCAGAGTAATCAGTCAATGTCTTGCCTAGGCCTTTTGTCAGGAGGGGGATGGGAACCCCTGATTAAAGTAATTAGGTCTTCGGCCATTTTAAGCATCTGTTTCTTTGGCATGGATGACTGTTCAGTAGAATGCTGTACTTGTTTCCTTGTATTTAACGGTGTTTTTAACTTTGCCTTGGCTGCTGTGGTGGGCTTAACTGTAAGCTGTGAAGGTCTGAAAACACCCTCAGAAGCCGATGCCTGCTCAGCGGCTCTGGATCCATCTGAGGGAATAGTTTCTGTAGGCCCAATACCTTCCACAGGCCTCGGTGTCTCCACATGGCTGTTGGATATGGCCTGTGGCTCTGAGGTAGCGGGTGTCGGGCTGCGAAAGCACCTCACAGAGAACCGGCGACTGGCCTAGAAGATGCTTTGTCGTCGGTTTTGGACCTCGGATGCCTGTCCTTTTCTTTGTCTCTTTTTTTTTATAAATTCCGGTCGGTTATTCCGATGGCATTATGTAATTAAAAACCACAAAAAAACTACAACTTGGAAAGAAAAACCGAAGTGATAGAAAACAAATAACGCCAAGTCGATGCTGCAAAAAATCCTTTTACTTGTTAGCGCTTTCATGCACACCAATGCATGCACTTCTTCAGACAAGTTTATACAGGAATATGTACAGATATTTATACTTGCTACAATGCCATTTTAATTAAACAATTAGGTAATTAATCAATCTTTAAACAGCTCTAAATAAGTTGGTCTATACTAATGTGTGGCAGGGAAATCAGTGCTATCTAAGACTCTTACTAAACATACACATAATACTTATAAACCAACATTTTACACTTTATATTTCATAATTCACCCAATAAAATTTTCAAAACTCAATAATTTAAAAATATATAATGATTTTAAAACAACTTACTTTCTAAATAAAAACGAAAAATGAATTTGTGCAAAAATCAATGTATGTTTTGTATTATTTATTTTCCATAGAATCCCAAATATCACTATGCTAAAATTAAATGTTTTAACTGCGTGTGTTAAATATATATTTATACTCTTGAAATATATAGATATATAAACTTAAATACAAAACAACAAAATTATAAATATTGGAACTACCACTTAATGTTAATAAGAGCTTTTACTTCTTCTTATCTATCCAGAGCTCTTAGTTTTAATAAACATTTAATCGAGCACATATCATTAATCCCAGGATGTGAATATGCATTCATTTTGAACTGCCATAGGAGTTCCCGTTCTTGGAGTTTTAAATGCCAGGGTCCTCCTCTGGGATTTTTATGTACTACTTCAACCACATTAAATAAAAAACTGTGTGTGTTATTCTCAAGTATGTGTTTAGCTAGGGCGTTGGAGATGTTCTGCTTGGTATTGGCGTATAAGTGCTCAGAAATCGCTGTTTCAACTGGCCCGCTTTACTTAAATAAAATCTGGAACAAATTTTACATGTTGCTAAGTAAACCACGCCTGACTTTCACAATTACATTTATCATTTAAATAATATTTAACATCCAATTGAAAGCGTTGCCCAACTTGAATAAATTTGCAATAGTGGCAATGGCCACATTTAAACATACCTTTATTCATTTTATATGTTTGTGTTGGAGTTTCAAATTTTTCAGTGATGGTGCTTTTTTGAAAGCGATGCGGGGTTTTTCACCTAAGATGGTATTAAATTGATTACCTTGTAATAAAAATTCCCAATTATTATATAACACTTCCCTAATCTGAATTGCTTTGTGATTAAATTGAGTAAGAAAACTAATTTTGAAATCAATATTCTTATTATTTTCATTATCTACATTTGTGTTATTAACTTGAAGTTCTGAAATTTCTAGTGGGGTTTGATTATAGCCAGTCGTAAGAATTGGACTAAATTGTCCACTTTGTCTTTTACGTTTGACTTCCCAGATGACTGTATGGATTAGTTTAGTAGGATATCCTCTATTTAAGAACATATCACTTAACTTGAAACATTCCTCTTCAAAAATGTCATCTGGACACATACGGGAAGCTCGTACAAGCTGTCCTTTAACCACTCCCTTCTTCTGAAAGAAGGGGTGGCAACTTGTAAAATGTAGAAATGAATTACTGTATAAAGGTTTCCTGAAAATTTTTGTATTAAACCTACTATACTGGGTGTTTTTTTCAATAACAATATCCAAAAAGTTGATAGAAGTTGTGCCCAATTCATATGTAAAATCTAGAAAAGAGGTGAAAGAATTCATCTCTTATTAATTCAAAAGCTTCCTCTTCAGTGCCTTTTATGATCATCAGGATGTCGTCCTGGTAACGTGTGTACCAGACTACAATCTGACGATATAATGCATGGGTAAAAAGAAATGTGTGCTCCCAAAATGCCATCACGGAATTGGCGAAGCTACCCCCGCATGGGGAGCCCATAGCAATTCCGGATTGTTGTAAGTAAATATTCTTTTTGAACATGAAAAAATTATTATTTAATACAAGTTCAAGTAAGTTGACTAACAGGTCAATTTCTTGTCCTGGACACCGTTTTCTTAACAAAAACTCACGGACCCATTCCAAACCTATACTTTGGGGGATAACAGTATAAAGATCCCTGATATCTGCTGTTAAAAATTTATATTCGTCATCAAATGGGATATCATTTAAATGTTGTAAACAAATCCCTACAGATCTGTGTTTCTGTTTTTAGGTGTTCCTTTAACTTACTATCTACCCATTTGGCACTAGAGTATGTGAGGAATTGCGCCCATCAATGATGGGCCTAAATGGGGGATCGTGCATGTTCTTATGTAATTTGGGAACACCAAACATTACTGGCAAGAGAGGAGCTGGCATAACTAAATAATGATACAATTCAGTAGAAATGCTTCCTTCAATAAATAGGTCACTTAAAGCATTTTTAACTCTTTGATATGCCTGATTCAATTCGTTAATGGACACTTTTTTATAACTAGATGCTGATAACATAGTGTGCATCTTAGTTATATAATCGCTTTCATGCATTAGGATAGCCCCCCCACCTTTGTCGGGTTTCATAACCCGTATTTCATATAGTTTAGCCCATTTTATTAGATCTAATTCATCTGCAGTAACTTGTTTAGATGTTTTAGTATTGTTACTTAGGTGTCTAAATTGGGCTTCACAAATTTTCTCACACAAAAGTATACTATTGTCAAGTGGGGGGGTTATAAACACTAGTAACTAGTTCGTTTCTTGGTGCATTTATACGCTCCCTCATTATTATTTGTAAGTTTAATTTCCGCGTATACATTTTAAGGTCACATAGCAAGTGTGCAATGTCCAGTTTTGGAGGTACTTTAGCTAAAAGTTCCACAAAACTAAATGGTATGTCCATGGAAGTGAAGTTGTACACTTTAAAGTCATTAGCTTTACTTGAAATAACATCGGGATACTTGGAAGGACTAGGTTCAATTACCTCCTGTTCTTGTTGTAAACTGTTCTGTTGTATCCCTTCCTGTTGCGTTTCGTATTCCTTTTCGAATTGGGCTGACCCCGCGAAAAATCCTGTTGGTTCTGTCGACAAGCACCTTGATTCGGCTTAGAATTCGGGGCTTGATTTTGTTGCTTTTGTTGGTTATTGTTATAAATACGTTCACTGCGTCTTACTGTGGGAGAAACAGGTGAGCTGGACGGCAAGGAAACATTAGATGTGGCCGAAACCAATACTGGTTAATCATCTATTTCAAAATGTGTATTCCTGTTAGTATTATCATTGTTTCTTCGGGACGGGCAGTCTGTATCTGTTCTGCCGCTAATGGTAGATGGTGGATCCGGATAAGCACTTCCGTTATCATACGCTTGCTTGTCTCTGCCCATTTTTCGTTTTTTAGTTTCACAGATTTTGTTCACCAATGCATTAATACTAGAAAAAATCCTAGTATAATCAAATGCATATCTACTAAAATTTGGATCAGTTTTAATGTCAGTCGATTGTTGTTAGTATTTCTTTCAGATCTACCATTTGTTTAGTATAATCATCAATTAAAAGTTGAAGAAAGCTGAGTCCTTGTTTATTAAAGAACTCAACCAATATAAAAAACTCCAAATCGAAATAATGTATTTCCGTGAATGCCTTAAATTGAACATTGTTCCCAAAGGTCTAAGGCAATGGAAATACCCTTAAACAATCATCATTTTTTTCTCAATTGGTTGAGTTCTTTAATAAACAAGGACTCAGCTTTCTTCAACTTTTAATTGATGATTATACTAAACAAATGGTAGATCTGAAAAATACTAACAATCGACAATGACATTAAAACTGATCCAAAAGTAGATATGCATTTGATTATACTAGGATTTTTTCTAGTATTAATGCTTTGGTGAACAAAATCTGTGAAACTAAAAAACGAAAAATGGGCAGAGACAAGCAAGCGTATGATAACGGAAGTGCTTATCCGGATCCACCATCTACCATTAGCGGCAGAACAGATACAGACTGCCCGCCCCGAAGAAACAATGATAATACTAGCAGGAATACACATTTTGAAATAGATGATGAACCAGTATTGTTTTCGGCCACATCTAATGTTTCCTTGCCGTCCAGCTCACCTGTTTCTCCCACAGTAAGACGCAGTGAACGTATTTATAACAATAACCAACAAAAGCAACAAAATCAAGCCCCGAATTCTAAGCCGAATCAAGGTGCTTGTCGACAGAACCAACAACAGGATTTTCTGGGTCAGCCCAATTCAAAAGGAATCTAAACAACAGGAAGGGATA
The DNA here is from genome assembly GCF_019279795.1 of Protopterus annectens. Classification (NCBI taxonomy): domain Eukaryota; kingdom Metazoa; phylum Chordata; order Ceratodontiformes; family Protopteridae; genus Protopterus; species Protopterus annectens. The sequence continues at coordinate 523,264,772 of NC_056730.1, read as the reverse complement.
CAACAGAACAGTTTACAACAAGAACAGGAGGTAATTGAACCTAGTCCTTCCAAGTATCCCGATGTTATTTCAAGTAAAGCTAATGACTTTAAAGTGTATAACTTCACTTCCATGGACATACCATTTAGTTTCGTGGAACTTTTAGCTAAAGGTTTCACTTTTGTGTTACCTCCAAAACTGGACATTGCACACTTGCTATGTGACCTTAAAATGTATACGCGGAAATTAAACTTACAAATAATAATGAGGGAGCGTATAAATGCACCAAGAAACGAACTAGTTACTAGTGTTTATAACCCCCCACTTGACAATAATATACTTTTGTATGAGAAAATTTGTGAAGCCCAATTTAGACACCTAAGTAACAATACTAAAACATCTAAACAAGTTACTGCAGATGAATTAGATCTAATAAAATGGGCTAAACTATATGAAATACGGGTTATGAAACCCGACAAAGGTGGGGGGGCTATCCTAATGCATGAAAGCGATTATATAACTAAGATGCACACTATGTTATCAGCATCTAGTTATAAAAAAGTGTCCATTAACGAATTGAATCAGGCATATCAAAGAGTTAAAAATGCTTTAAGTGACCTATTTATTGAAGGAAGCATTTCTACTGAATTGTATCATTATTTAGTTATGCCAGCTCCTCTCTTGCCAGTAATGTTTGGTGTTCCCAAATTACATAAGAACATGCACGATCCCCCATTTAGGCCCATCATTGATGGGCGCAATTCCATCACATACTCTAGTGCCAAATGGGTAGATAGCAAGTTAAAGGAACACCTAAAAACATAAACACAGATCTGTAGGGATTCGTGGCATGTTTTACAACATTTAAATGATATCCCATTTGATGACGAATATAAATTTTTAACAGCAGATATCAGGGATCTTTATACTGTTATCCCCCAAAGTATAGGTTTGGAATGGGTTCGTGAGTTTTTGTTACGAAAACGGTGTCCAGGACAAGAAATTGACCTGTTAGTCAACTTACTTGAACTTGTATTAAATAATTTTTTCATGTTCAAAAAGAATATTTACTTACAACAATCCGGAATTGCTATGGGCTCCCCATGCGGGGGTAGCTTCGCCAATTCCGTGATGGCATTTTGGGAGCACACATTTCTTTTTACCCATGCATTATATCACAGATTGTAGTCTGGTACACACGTTACCAGGACGACATCCTGATGATCATAAAAGGCACTGAAGAGGAAGCTTTTGAATTAATAAGAGAGATGAATTCTTTCACCTCTTTTCTAGATTTTACATATGAATTGGGCACAACCTCTATCAACTTTTTGGATATTGTCATTGAAAAAAACACCCAATATAGTAGGTTTAATACAAAAATTTTCAGGAAACCTTTATACAGTAATTCATTTCTACATTTTACAAGTTGCCACCCCTTCTTTCAGAAGAAGGTAGTGGTTAAATGACAGCTTGTACCAGCTCCCGTGATGTGTCCAGATGATAACATTTTTGAAGAGGAATGTTTCAAGTTAAGTGATATGTTCTTAAATAGAGGATATCCTACTAAACTAATCCATACAGTCATCTGGGAAGTCAAACGTAAAAGACAAAGTGGACAATTTAGTCCAATTCTTACGACTGGCTATAATCAAACCCCACTAGAAATTTCAGAACTTCAAGTTAATAACACAAAGGTAGATAATGAAAATAATAAGAATATTGATTTCAAAATTAGTTTTCTTACTCAATTTAATCACAAAGCAATTCAGATTAGGGAAGTGTTATATAATAATTGGGAATTTTTATTACAAGGTAATCAATTTAATACCATCTTAGGTGAAAAACCCCGCATCGTTTTCAAAAAAGCACCATCACTGAAAAATTTATTGGAAACTCCAACACAAACATATAAAATGAATAAAGGTATGTTTAAATGTGGCCATTGCCACTATTGCAAATTTATTCAAGTTGGGGCAACGTTTTCAATTCGGGATGTTAAATATTATTTAAATGATAAATGTAATTGTGAAAGTCAGGGCGTGGTTTACTTAGCAACATGTAAAATTTGTTCCGTATTTTATTAAGGTAAAACGGAACGCCAGTTGAAACAGCGTATTTACGAGCACTTATACGCCATTACCAAGCAGAACATCTCCAACGCCCTAGCTAAACACATACTTGAGAATAACACACACAGTTTTTTATTTAATGTGGTTGAAGTAGTACATAAAAATCCCAGAGGAGGACCCTGGCATTTAAAACTCCAAGAACGGGAACTCCTATGGCAGTTCAAAACGAATGCATATTCACATCCTGGGATTAATGATATGTGCTCGATTAAATGTTTATTAAAACTAAGAGCTCTGGATAGATAAGAAGTAAAAGCTCTTAACATTAAGTGGTAGTTCCAATATTTATAATTTTGTTGTTTGTATTTAAGTTTATATATCTATATATTTCAAGAGTATAAATATATATTTAACACACGCAGTTAAAACATTTAATTTTAGCATAGTGATATTTGGGATTCTATGGAAAATAAATACAAAACATATACATTTTTAAAAAACATACATTGATTTTTGCACAAATTCATTTTTCGTTTTTATTTAGAAAGTAAGTTGTTTTAAAATCATTATATATTTTTAAATTGAGTTTTGAAAATTTTATTGGGTGAATTATGAAATATAAAGTGTAAAATGTTGGTTTATAAGTATTATGTGTATGTTTAGTAAGAATCTTAGATAGCAATGATTTCCCTGCCACACATTAGTATAGACCAACTTATTTAGAGCTGTTTAAAGATTGATTAATTACCTAATTGTTTAATTAAAATGGCATTGTAGCAAGTATAAATATCCGTACATCTTCCTGTATAAACTTGTCTGAAGAAGTGCATGCATTGGCGTGCATGAAAGCGCTAACAAGTAAAAGGATTTTTTGCAGCATCGACTTGGCGTTATTTGTTTTCTATCACTTCGGTTTTGCATTATGTAATTAAACCTTCGGCCAAAATAATGTAAAACAAAATCAAACCGAAGTTTTATAGTGCGATTGTTGAATCTAGCACAAAACCGACAACTAGTAACGTCTTGGCCAGGGCCTAGGCAAGGAATACAGTAAGAGTGACAGTCCTTATGAGGTATTTGCTTCCCACAAGAAATACAATTATTAAATTTTACTGACATCGGTCTGGAGCAAGAAAAAGTTTCCCCAACGGGGTACTTAGCTTTATTGAGGACTTCGGTTCTGAAACTCAATTTTGAAAATCTCAGGAGTCGGCCGACAGGCACTTGCAAACTGCTTTTGCTTCGGGCACCGCACAGCAAGAAAGACTGAAGAAAATGGCGTCGGTTGCATCTTTTATACCCCTGGTGCACAGACGTCAGGGAAGAGGCGACAGCAACCGATGCCGGACTAAGACTTTGGAACTCAGGCCGACTGCGGGTAGACTGCCGGCGGATAACCCAAGTGTAATGACTGCAACAGTGAAACACGAACATCAGAATTGTAAAGAAAATGAAGGACACTTTGGTACAAAATGCCAAAATCTCACAGATCCACCAGAACTTGGGGGGGGGGGGGTCAGCCCCTTACAGCTACTGGCCTCCAACAGTATCCATTTAACTTGTACATAAACTTTAGGCTTCCAGCAAGTCAGGTCTTATACAAGGAAAACATGCTTTAATCCCAGTATTAGAGTCATTTGCTAGTCCACTTACACTGCAAAACTCTAAAAGTACAGTTTTGTACCTACCATAAATGTAGATGTTCGAAGCTCTACATTGCTGCAGTCCTTACACTTGGGTGGTCCGCTGTCCTCGGTCGGCCCGAATATCAAAGTATTAGGCTGACGTCGGTCAAGGCGCTTAAGACTGACATCAGGACGTCAGGGTACAAATGCGCATGACCGACATCATATCCTCAGTCTTTTCTTGCCCCAGATGTCAGAAGACCCTAAAAAGAAAGGCCAAAACCAAAAGACAGCAAAAAACAACCAACCACCCTTGCACTAACCATATGTACAATATATACAATATCCACAATATTTACAACCCAAACCACACCACCGCCTCTAACTACAGAGGGGAAGGAGGGAGGGTAAATTGGACTGCAGCAATGTAGAGCTTCGAACATCTACATTTATGGTAGGTACAAAACTGTACTATGTTCTTCATCTCACATTGCTGCAGTCCTTACACTTGGGTAGAATCCCAAAGCAGAGGTAAGGGAGGATGGCACAACTATAAAGTATTAGGTGCTGCCAAAATGCCCTGTAGAATTGCAGTGGCAAAACCAGCCCTAGATTTAGAGTAAAGAGGAAGGTGGTAATGCTTAGAGAAAGTATGCACTGAACTCCAAGTGGCTGCCTCTAAGATATCTTTAGTTGCCACCCCCCTTAAAAAAGCTGTAGAAGTGGCAGTAGCTCTAGTGGAATGAGACCTAATCCCAACTGGAATCTCCTTACCATGATGGGAATAACAGAAAGCAATACAAAACCCAATCCACTTAGAAATAGTTTGTTTTGAAATAGGCTTGCCCTGAGAACCCAAAGCAAATGAAACAACTGCTGAGACTGCCTGAACCCTTTAGTTCTGCTCAAATAATATCGCAACTGCCTGTGTATATCCAAAGTGTGCAAAATCTTCTCCCCTTTATTTTGGGGGTTTGCATAAAAAGTAGGCAAATGAATAGTTTGGTTTAAAGCCACACTAGAAACCACTTTAGGCATAAAGGAAGGATTAGTACGCAAAGATACTCTGTCCTTATGGAAAATTAAGAAAGGCTCAACTGCCATAAGGGCCTGTAATTCAGAAACCCTTCTCGCAGAGGTAATGGCCAACAAAAAAGCAGTCTTCCATGATAAATATTTCAACTCGGCAGTAGCTGCAGGCTCAAAAGGTTGTAGAGTGAGTTTCTCCAACACAAAATTGAGATCCCAAGCAGGAGTAGGAGCTCTACGTGGGGTCTTATATTCTTTGCCCCTCTAAGGAATTGCTTAAACAAAGGATGAGAAAACAATGGTGGGTCACAGTCATAGTGAGCAGAAATTGCTGCAGCATGAATCTTAATAGAAGAGAAGGACAAACCTTTGTCCAGTAACTCAGCAAGATATTGAAGAGCCACACTTAAATTAGGCTTAGAAACATCAAATTCCTTTGCTGCACTCCAAAATAAAAATCTCTTCCATTTATCTGCACACTTTCCTTGTACTAGGCCTTCTGGCCTCCAAAATAACATTCAAAACTTGCTGTGGAAGCTGAGACCCTCCCGGTTTAAAACAGAATATGCCAGGCTGTTAGGTGAAGAGAGTGAAGTTTGACATTGAGTAAATGACTGTTCTCCTGAGACAGCAGGTGTGGAATCAAGGCAAAGGCCATGGAGGCTCCCTGCACCAGACTTCTCAGTAATGGGTACCAGTGCTGTCGAGGCCAATCTGGAGCTATTAAAATCATCTTTGGCTTGTCCTGTCTGACCTTTAGGAGTACCTTTGTGAGGAGAGGCAGAGGTGGAAAGGCATACACATGAAGATTGCTCCAATTGAAAGAATGAGCATCCACTTTCCAAGCTGTGGGATGAAACCTTTTGTGCAAAACTTTGGCAGCTGGTAGTTTAGTGGAGAAGCTTAACAGATCTATGTCTGGAGTTCCCCATGACACTGTCAATTTCTGAAATACATGAGGATCCAATTTCCACTGTGGGGATCCATAATTGCCTGCTCCACACATCTGCTAAGGAGTTCTGTGCTCCCGGCAGAAACCTTGTCTGAAGATTTAGCTGTAAACTGAGAGCAGTCTCCCACAAAATCATTGCTTGTCTGCATTGAGGATAAGAATGTGTTCCCCCTTGCTTGTTGATGTACCACATGACAGTTGTGTTGTCTGTTAGAACCAACACCTGCCCTGGAAGAAGTAAATCCTTGAAAGCTATTAATGCAAATTGACTGCTAACATCTCCTTCAAGTTGATATGTAGATGTTGTAGTCTGGCAGGCCACGTGTCTTGTATCCACTTTCCATTTAGATGAGCTCCCCAAGCTTTGTCTGAGGCATCTGTCGTTAGAATCTGACTCGCCTCTGGCCGGGTCACAGAGAGTCCCTTGTTTAGGTGACATTCCTGAGCCCACCACAAAAATTCCTTTTGAATGCAAGGTATTATCTGAATGACAGTGTCCATATCTTGGCAGTGCTGTGTCCATACATTTTGAGATACCATTGTAGCTTCCTCATATGCAGTTTGGCATTGGGAAGCACCAGAATACAAGATGCCATGAACCCCAAGGCTTGAAGGACTGTCCTTGCAGTCAGCCTGGACTGATGAGACAATTGATGGAAGTAAAGGGAAAGATTCTTTTGTTTGTCCGGGGTCAAAAGGCCATCTGGGATGCTGTATTCAGTCTCACACCCAGAAAGCACATGTCCTGAGAGGGTACTAGACTGGACTTTATTTCGTTCACAGGATACCCCAGGCATCTTAGCACTGCTATCACATATTGCAAATGATGAAGAAGTTCGTCCCTTCCTTGAGCCAGAATCAGGCAATCGCCCAAATAAGGATAGATCTGTATTCCTTTTAGCCTGAAGAAAGCTATCACTGGAGCCAGAACCTTCGTGAACACTCTGGGCAGTAGATAAGCCAAAGGGCAATGCAGAGAACTGATAATGAGAAGTCCCAGCCCGAAAACGCAGATACTTCCTGCAACTTAGCCTGATAGGAACATGAAGGTAAGCCTCCTTGAGATCCAGAGTCACCATCCAGTGATCTTTGCCCAGCAGAGGTAAAAGCTGTTGTAACGCCAACATTTTGAACTTGGGAATGTCCAGATAAGTGTTGAGGATAGATAAATCCAAAATTGGTCTCCACATGTTCCCCTTCTTTGGTACTAGGAACAGGCGAGAATAAAATCCTAGGCCCACTTCTGGCAGAGGGACCGGCTGTATGGCCCCTATTTGAAGCAGCAGAGAAATTTGTTTGTGAGCCTCTATTCTTTGCTGAGGAGGAACGTCTGGCATGCCTTTGAAAGGAGGCAAGGTATGGAAATAAAACTTGTAACCTTGGTGTATGATATCCAATACCCATCTGTCTTGGGTAATTAAACTCCAATTTCCCTTGAAGAGTGTCAACCTTCCTCCCAAAGGTGCTGCCAGACAAGAAGGCTCTGGCAGCTGAAAAGGTAGGTCACTGGGCCTGTTTACGAAAGGACTGGCCCCTGCCCTCACCCGAAGACTGTGCAGGTGAACTCCCTGTTCTAGGTCTGAAAGAGCCCTGAGCTCTGCCCCTACCACATCTAGATCTACCCCTAGACTGTGAATCATAAGAAGGGTACGTCCACCCCTTAGCAGGCCAATTCCTACTAAACTTCGGAGGCTGAACTTGCAAAAAATCTTTAACAGTCTGCATAGACTTAGCCTTGTCTTCCATTTTCTTTAAGACTGCCTCCACAGGTGAACCAAACAACACATCAGACTGTAAAGGAGCATCTAAAATCCTAGTCTTAACATGGTCAGATAAATTCTGATCCCTCAGCCAGGCGTGCCTGCGAAGAACTGACCCAGTGGCAGCCACCCTAGACGAGGCCTGTACAGCATCAAAACCACATTGTAAAGAATGCTTACCCACCTGTTCAGAAACATGTACCAAATCTTGTAATTCTTTACACTCAATACCCTCCGCCAGAGCATCTACCTTAGACTTCAATTGAGAAAGAAGATAGTTTTGATATTTCAACATGTGAAACTGGCAATTCAAAGCCCTCATAGCTAAAGTGGAAGAAGTATAAACTTTCTTTCCCCATCTATCCAAAGCCCTGGCCTCTTTATCTGGAGGAACCGGATTTTTTACAACAGAGGCCTTGACACCCTTAGGTCCCTGACTAACAGTTTCTGGGTCCGCCCTAGGACTCTTATAAAGATATTTATGAGCTTCAGGCACCCTGTAATACCTGTCCGGTTTAACAGGAGCAGGAGGCAAAGAATCGGGATTAAGTGAAGCCTCTGCAAACACATCTTCCACAACATCCAGAACAGGTGGTATAGCCAAAGGCCTATGCTGGGGTAAAAGCAAAAATTCCCTAAGCCTTTTCCTGGAATCAGAGAAGTCCTGACCTTCCCACTTAAAATGTTCCCTCATGGAATGAAGAGTCTCTGAAAAAGAAAAATCCTCTGGAGGAGAAGCAGGAGTAGAATCATCCACATCAGAATCAGAATAAGGAGAATACTCCTGCAAGTCTTCAGTCAAGACTCTGAAACATCCGAAGCCTGCTCAAAACTCCCCAACTCTGGTTCCACCCTAGGCCTCTTATCAGGAGGGGGCAAAGAACCTCTAATCAAAGTAATTAAATCTTCTGCCATTTTAAGCATATGCTTCTTGGGCACAGATCCTGATGAACTAGGAGTGACACCAACAGAAGCTAAACCTGGCCTGCCTCTGGGAGAAGCCTTGGAAACAGAAGGAGAGGGCTTAACTACCCTAGGAAGGGAGGGGAGTACAGTAACCTGAGAAGCCCCTTCAGCCTGACCTGCCTCCTGAGAGGCCACATCCTGCAATATCAAAGTCTCCCCTGGGACTCCAGAGAAGCCTCCGCGAACCACCGGTTCCACTGACGCCTCTAAAGAACCGGCGTCCGCACGGACGACTCTTCTTGCCTGGGTTTAGCTGCTTTGTCTTTGCGCTTCTTGAAGAAGCGGCGCCGGAGCATCCGACGGCATATTATAATTGCACCGCTCAAAACCAACCTGGCACAATCTAACCTTCGCTAATAGTGCGCTTATTGAACCTAGCACAAAAGCGACACCCAACAACGCCGTGCTCAGGCCCCAAACAAGGAATACACAAAGTATGATAATCTCTATGCGGTATCTGTTTCCCACAAGAAATACAGTTATTCACTTTTTCTGACATCCGTAAACCACTGAGGCAAGAAAAACTAAAATATTCCCAACGGGTACTTGGCCAACTTTGACTCTGTCTGAAACTCCGAATAAAATTTCAGAACGCCGAACGGCACTTGCAACGCTGCTTCTGCATCGGACCATGCGGCAAAAGACTGAGGATATGACGCCGGTCATGCGATTTGTACCCTGACGCCCTGATGTCAGTCTTAAGCGCCTTGACAGACGTCAGCCTAATACTTTGATATTCGGGCCGACCGAGGACAGCGGACTACCCAAGTGTAAGGACTGCAGCAATGTGAGATGAAGAACATCTTCACAAGATTCCGTCATTTCATGACGGAAGTCTCAAGAAAAAGCTCCACTCAACTGCAAGAAAGCAAATTCTCTCTCTCCCTCCATCCCATGCAGATTTTTTTTCCCCTGGGATAAAAGGTAAACACTAAATTTAGAGTACTGTCCCTTCTCAAGCCAATTCTATTTACTGCACCATAGAACACAACTACATCATATCTTCAGATATCAACCACTCAAAATATAATGCTCTATCCCATACTACTCATTTGCCAAAGCTTCACTCAAAGCAAAAATGGCATCCCACTGAACAGCTTACCCAGTTTAGGTTATGGATGGCAAGTTTGGAATATCATAATCCGCTATTTTAACAGTTAAGTTCTGAATTATTTCCCAGTTATATTTCTCCCACAAGTTACAAACTTTTTTTTTTTAGTACTACATAATTTATCCTCTATGCACATCATTCATACCGCTTTACTGGGGTAAGGTCCCCCAACTTCACATCTACTCATCTCAGAGAGTATGGGCAGATTAGTCATCTGCTTTCTCCTGTCCACTATACATTTTTATCTTATAGGACTTTAACACCAAGTTTAAACACACCCCAAAAAACATTCAAGCTAAGCTTTTACCCATAGTGCCCTTCTCTCTTACCTCAGATCAAGTTTGCCCAGTATTAGTAAAGCAGAGGCCATTTCTGCGCAAATGCCCTAACTCACCACTTGGACCCAAAGTATCCCCCAGGAGCCTTTGTAGGGGAAAGGAGGGTGGAAAGCGATGAACGAAAGATACACAACACAGACGGAATGTTATGGTAAGGCATAACTTCTTTATCGGATGTTGTTAACCTTCTTTGCGTTCACTGACAGGACAGAATCCCCAGTTACCTTGTGTTCCTTGGGAAGCCCTTATGGAAGAACGTTCCTCAGCACCATTGAGCCAAAGGCAGCTCTCCCTCTGGAGACCACATCCAATTTGTAATGAAAGTGTGGGGGTTAGCCCATGTGGCTGCTGCACAAATATCATCCATAGAGGCTCTCTAATGGAAGGCTACAGAAGTTGCCATGGATTGGTAGAATGGGCTTTAACATTCTGTGGTATAGGTTTTTGGCAAGCGAATAGATGTAGTGTATGCAGTCCCTTAGCCATTTAGATAAGTCTGCCTCATTTCCCATTCTAGGTCCAGAGAAGGAAATGAAAAGTTGATCAGTTTTACGCATTGCTTTGGTTCTGTCTAAATAAAACCTCAGTGTCTACATACATTTAAAGAGTGTAGACAGTATTCCCCTTTATTAGTAAAATTTGGGAAAATACTGGCAAGTCCATGGTCTGACAGAGGGAAAATGGGGAGAAAGGATGGGTTTGTCCGGAATGATACGCTGTCCTTGTGAACGATTAAATAGGGCTTTTTTTAATGCATAATGCCTGCAGCTCTGAAATTAGTCTGACTGACTACCAGGAAAACGGACTTCCAAGATAAAAACTACGACGTCACACTTTGCTGCAGGTTCAAAAGGGGGTCGAGTTAAAGACTGGAGAACTAATGTGAGGTTCCATGGTTCTATAGGTTGTCTGACTGGAGTGCTATTGTGAGAGATCCCTTTAAGAAAGGTTTTGCATAACCTAAGAGAGCTGAGGGGAGAATTATCCAACCCATCATGAAAGTTAGAAACAGCGGCTAGATGTACTCATATGGTGGAAGCTGCAGCTTCATCCTCAAAAAATTGAGATATTGTAAGACTGCTGTAACTGGAGCAAAGTATGGTTCTAACCTTCTTTTCTTCGACAAAATAGATAATCTCTTCCATTTATCTAGATATAGTCTTCTGGTGGATGGCTTGTGCGAGGCCAGGATGTCACATACAGGCGAGGGAAGGTTATCCTGCCTGGCGATTAACTGAAGTGGAGAAACCAAGCTGTCAGCTTGAAACTGGATAGGTTTGGGTGACTCAACCCTTTGGGATGAAAAATCAGGTCTGGAAAACGGTCCAGAATTCACGGTCGACATAATAGATCAGGCTGAAGGAAGGGGAACTAAATTTGTCAAGGCCAAAAGGGGGCTATGAGATCACTTTGCATTTCAACCGAATATCTTTCTTTATGATTTGGGGAATCAGTGGGATGGGGGATAGGCATATTAGCAGTCCCGTGGGCCAATCGTGAATCAGAGCATCCCTCGGGGACTCTCCCTGTGGGGGAAACAGGACAAAATAGCTGCTGCATTTGTTGTTTTACAGGGAGGCGAAGATGTCGCAGCAAGGCTAGCCCCAACAGCTGAAAATTTTCACTGCTACGTTGGGATTGAGGGACCACTTGTGAAGCAAGAGACTACATCTGCTCATCTTGTCTGCAATCACATTGGAATTCCCTGGGATATGCGTTGCTATCAGAAAGTGGTTGGAAGCCATTACCCACTGCCAAATTCACATGGCCTCTCGACATAGGGGATAGGACTTGGTTCCTCCTTGGTGATATACCAGAATACTGACAGGTTGTCTGAACTGCGATCATTCCAGAAGGAAGAACAGATTGGAATGCTTGCAACGCTAACAGCACCACTCCGTTCTAGATGTGCTCTGGACAGTCTTTCCCTGAAAATGCCCCCGCCCCCCCCCCCCAATGGGTCACAATGACCTTGGCTTGGGGGGATGGAATGGGCAGCTCCAAAGTTCTCTCTCTCTCTGGCCTCATCCAAAAAATGTGGCCCTGTTTACAACAATTGGTTATCTGAATCTAAAAGCATACAGGGTGGGGAGTTGGAGCAAGGTTGGATTTCTCCCAGTTTATCGTTATTCCCAAAAAGTCTTGCCAGGGAAAGTCTGTACTGCAGGGCTGCTACCAGAAGATGCTTGGTGGGGGCAGTAAGGAGCCAACTGTCCAAATATGGAAACACCTGGAATCCTTGCAGCCTCAAGTGAGCTATGACCACTGGCATGCACTTTGCGAACACTCTGGGGGCTGTAGAGAGTCTGAACCACAGGGCACAAAAAGTGATTGGCTCCTAGCCGGGAAATGAAGTAGACTCCTGGAGCATTTGCCCATTCTGATGTGGTAATACGCAACCCGGAGATCTATCGAGCACATCCAATCGCCTTCCCTTAGAAAAGGGAGAATGGACCGAACAGTGACAATTCAGAATTTCGTTTGGGCAACAGACTTGTTCAAATTGCTGAGATCTAGAATCGGTTTCCAGTCCCCAGTCTTTTTGACACCAAAAAGAATCTTTAGTAGAATCCGAATTCGCATTGATCTGGTGAGACTATTTGGAGGACTCTTGACACTACTCGTTTATTTCTGCAGCTGCTTCTTCCCTTTAGACTGGGTGGAACATTGGGAGTTTTGGGTAAGTGATGAGGGGGATGGTGTAGCCTCTGGTTATGGTCTTCTGCACCAGTCAGAAGTTATTGAATGCCAGGCAGCGTGGTGCAGAAAGAAATGCCCCCAGACTGCTTCCAGAGGAAGGCAATTGGGCCGCTCTTCAGGAGTGCTGGTAAGGCTGCCCAGAAAAAGAATCCCTGGGTCCCTGATTATGCAGACCCCCTCTGCCTCGGTAGGGGCGTCTTCCAGAATTGTTACCCCCTCTGCCCTTGGGGGTATCAATCGCCATGTGTGGCATGAAAAGGACCCTAAGATTTCTTGTGCCACATTTCCTCCAGTTCCTGGAAAAGGAACGTTAAGGATTGGAAAACGGCAGACAGGGTCTTACCGCCCTGCTGACACATGGCCAGGTGTCTTTCACCTTGGGGCCAAAAAGGGAAGATGCTTCAACTGGAGCATTTAGAAGACTTGAAAGGGTCCGCGAAGTCACAGAGGTGCATCCAGGCATGGTGTCTCAATTATGCTCGAACCCACCACTCTAGATGCCCCTTCGGTTGCATATGTGAGCAACCTCATGGACAAATTGGAGATAGATTCCAGGGTTGCGAGCTGCGAGGCAACTCTGTCCCTTACCTCGTCAGACACCTGTCCTGCGAGTGTTCCACAGAGTTCGGAAACCAAGTCTCTTTTGAACCATGTAAAATGTGCCAAGTAATTCAGAGACCGTATGGCAAAAGTCGCTGAAGCAAAAACTCGCTTCCCTAATCTGTCCACAGCCCGGGACACTCTACTGGGCGGATGAACAGTAGGACTCTTCTGAGAGATCCTTTTTCATGGCCGCTGCCACCACCATAGCATCAACTGGTAAACCTCATGACCAATGTGTGGTTTCCTCGGGGGGGAATAGTATCTTGTCAGGTCTCCGAGGGATTGACTCAACAGAATCAGGATTCTTCCAGCCGCTCTGCACCACGAGTTGTACCAGCTCATCTGCAGGTGGGGGGTCACCCAAGCGGTAGATGGCTTGGCACGGAAAGCCTTCAGAAACACGGATGCCTCAGAAAAAGGGTTATTTTGCTTCCAATCACCCATCTGTTGCAACATTTCAGGGATGTCTCCAAAGGAGACATCAGGGGGTGACTGTGGGGACCTCTCAGTCATCGAAATGCGTATCCTCTGTCAGAGACTCTTCAGGGGAGTCTACGTGCTTCCTGTTGCACAATCTCTTCCGTGGCCCCCCCCCCCCGTGCCATGTAATGGGTTCTCCTGCGACTTTCCTTCTGGTGTCCCAGGGCGGTGGCTTATGTCAGCTGTAGCTCGGGGGGGGGGGGGGGTCTGGGCTTCAGATGGCAGTGGAATGCTTCCAAAAGCAAGTGCCCTCTCCATAGCTCAGAAAGCAGGTCTGCCCGAAGAGGTATGCGACCCCAGAACTGAAAAGGATAACCTCGGAACCAGGGTCACACCCTGCTCAGTCAAACCTGCTCCTGAGGGTGAAGCCTCAAACAGGATTGGTGCAGACAGAGCTCCTGGCACCGTGGACAGAACCACATTTGCAGCCATACACCGGAAATCACAAAGTTGAGGAAGGCTTGGTTCAGAACGGACCGGCCAAAGGGACAGTCCCAGAGCCCCAGTGAGGTCCACTACAGGCATCAAGACGGGGGGGGGGGGGGGGGGGGGTTCCGAAAATGAAGTTGAGCTGAAAACTTTGGAACCGATATGGTCAAAGGAGGAGAGCAGGATGGAGTCCGTGGAGAAATCAACACAGGTCCTGCAGGTGGATGGGTCCTAGACAGAGTGGGTATCCCCCTGTGTCAACAGCTGGGCCACAAGACGCACCACGTCAAACTCGGAAAGGCTTCTGGTGGATCTAGTGGATACTCCCGATGGGGAGTCAGGTCGTTCTAGGAATGGACTATATACTTGCCCTAGAAATGGATCTGTTGGAGAGTATCAGGTCCGTGGTGTGGAATCTAATCGGCACCAAAGTTTGGAGACAGGAAGAACTGGAATCAAAATTGTAGTTATCAGAACCGTGAAAGGACTCTGTGCAGGAATGGCATTCTGCCGACACAGAAGGTTCAATAGTAAACTGAGTCACAGAGGTAGGCATCGAAGGCGTGCACTGTGCCAAAGTGGTACTCTGCGCCAAAGCTGTAGTAACCTTTGACAGTATCGGAGTCGAAGCGGGTGCTGACATAGGAACGGTCATAGTTGGAGCGGAAAAGATTGGTGCCGATGAGGCGGACTTATGCTCCAAAGATAATTTTGGTACTTTAGACTTTACAGACTTGCCTTATTCACCAGAGGGTGAAGAGGGGACAGTCAGCACTTTTCTTTAATTGGAGGTGATGAGACTTCCATCATAGAAAGAGCCTCTGAAAAGGACGACTTAAGGAGGCCCTTCAGAATCAGTTTGTTTTTGCGCTTGTTCAAGGTGTGCTGAATAAAACTTTGGCAAATCACACGAGGGGTTTGCACCAAAAGATGGGACACCTCCAGACAATAAACGCAGTCATCATGGGAATTACTGTTCGGCAGTTTTCTCTTACAAGAAGCATAATGCTTAAACCCCAACGTGCCTTTTTTATTAGGCATCATGAGCAACAAGTCAGATTGGAATAAGAAAGTTCTACTATATTTAAATCTAAATATATTTCAAAGATGGGTGAAGGAGGAGGAAGAAGAAGAAATACCAATGGTGGTATTTAAAAAATACCACAAGGGTAGGGAGAAAGGCCATACCATCAATGGTACTTAAAATTACCAAAAAGGTAGAAACAGAAGGCTAAAAGGGTCTATAGATAGCTTCTAAGTTAAAGAAATATCAAAATACCAACAAGGAATAAAAGACAATATCGAGAAAAAGTATCAAAAGTTTAAACTTAGCTGACAGCTTGGCTTGGACGTGACTCTACGGCTACTTGGTAAACAAGATCTGAGGCAACAGGGAGAAAGGCACTATGGGCAAAAGCTTAGCTCGAGAGCTTTTTGGCTGCCGTGAGCTTGGTATCAGGCAGACTCGGTTCAGAGGGCTAGGAACCGAACCCATCAGTGATGAAAGGAAAGATTAGCATCAGATGTACATTTTCTGAAATAAAATTAATGCATTAAATTGCACTGTTATTCTGTCAACATCTCAGTTTAATAGTACTACCATAAAAAGTATCCTTGATTATTCAGAACGGTCCTCAGTCCTCATTTCTAATGGGGTTTTGTTCCAGATTAATTTGTCAGCTGGGACTATGAATACCATATCCCTCTTTATGAGAAGTGAGCACAGCTTCTAGAATTTCAACCCTGCTACTTGTCTGCTTTTGGCAGAGAATTAATAGTTGTCCATTGTGTAATTAGCCCCTTCTTCCCTGTCTATCATACCATGATCAGTCCATGCTGATGCTCCCTTTCCTCCTACATGGCATCATACAGTCTCATTCTTCCAAGCTGTAATCACCAGTTCCACTTTACATCTTCAGTTTGATAAGCATTCAGATTATCTCCAGGTGGATCGATTTACTCTGCAAAAAAAAAAAAAAAAAAACCCTGACAAGCTGTCAGGAGGTTCAATGGACAGAGTGTTAGCTGCACCAATGTCATCTCATCTTTAGTCACATCTGTAGGCTGGAATCCTTTTTAATCTGTAATCGGCACCAACACTTCAAATTTTTGGAAGCCCTTCAGAACGTTTAAAAACTGTGACATATGCTTCTGTATACCTACCTTGTGGTGGTAAGACTACATACACTTTTGCTAACAATGTTTCGCAGGCTAAAGTTCAGTTGCAATGAAAAATATGTGATGGCCACATTGAAAATTACTTCAGAGGTGGAGGTCACAACAGTCCTCCCAAGTCATGCTACTGCGCCCAATAAAGGCAGCAATAAGTGTGAACTGAAAATTAGCACAAATGCAGTTTGGCCTTAACAGCACAAGTGCACTGATCAACATCTGCCACTCCCCAAATTAGATCAATTCTGATGGGTCACAGAAGGGTTATGAACACTAGCTTCCTAGGTCCACACCACTGCGCTCTGAGCACACTGCTTTACACAACTGTACTTTAAGGTGGCATTGTAAGTAAACATATTGTAAAAGTACATGTTTGAATAATCACTGTTATATAACAGCCTTAGATACACAAATGATATCCTGCCAAGGGCATAACTAGCCAACTGCCAAAGCTTCAGAGCACCTTCCATGTGCCTAAACTATATGGTACCTCAAGCAGAGCTGACTGAAAAAGTTTGGCTGCCAACTCCTTCGCAGCTTTCATGCCAACAGAGAGATGGAGGCAGTCCTGAAAGGACCATGCTATGTCCACACCCTGGCATAAAATACACCAAGAAGCATGGGTGGAGAAAAAGGGAGTGGATACTGCAGTAGTGATCAAGTATCCACGGTTATGGTAAGTCTACTTGCACAACTGTTCTAACACTGCTGCAGTAGCCTAAACTATACTGGTCGATTACCTATATGGTTCTTGCAAAGCCTGATCTAGACCTAGAGAAGGAATCCTGCATATAGTGCTTTTTAGAAGCACGTACTGATGATAAAGCTTCAAGAATACAACCCTTTTTGATGCATTGTCCCTTTTTACTTTCACAAGAAATGAACACTTGACCGGAAGATCTGAAAAATTTAGTTCTGTTCAGATAGTACTCTAGTTGTCTGTGGAAAGCCAGCATATGGAGTATCCTTTCCATTTCCGAATTATGAAAATGGGGAGCTGGTTTTCTTGGAGGCCTCTTATGAAAAAGAAAAACTTTCAAAAACATTTTGACATGAGAATGCATTGGAAGAGGATCCTTGGGCAGACATGCTAATAGACAACAAATGAACCTTGACAGAGGAGTAAGGCAGACTACAGACTATTAACTCATAAAAATATTGTAAAACCAGTGACCACCTAGCCCTGAATGGGTGCTGGTTATGTTTGCTGGCATCAGCTAGAAAACCCTTTCCATTTGCTAATATGATTTTCTAGTAGCAGACTTTCTGATCTCCATTAATACCTGCTGCATGTCCTCAGTAAACAGGGGCCTAAAACCCCATCACCCAGCCAATCAAGTTGATTGGTGTTTGGATGTATCCAACACCCCTGGTCTTGTGAGGGTAGATCCAGTCTGAGGAAGCTTGGGGTAATTGCCCCTGACCATTTTCAAAAGGAAAAAACATTGTTATCTGTGCCAGACGGGAACCACCACAACGACCTTGGAGGATTTGTTCTGAATCTTCAGAAGAACCCTTGATACTAGTGTGAAGGGTAGAAGTATACAGGAACATTCTCATCCAAGAAAAAGAAAAGGTTTCTCAGTCTTCCAGCCTTCATTGACTAATCTATCCAACTGCATTCAGAGGCAACAAACAGATCTACTTGAACTCCTCCCAGAGATGGATCAAATCTTGAAAGCCCCCCCCTTCTGATTTGTTCAGATGCGAGGGTCTGCCCTTAACTTGTTCAGTTCGTCTGCTACATAACTTAGCTCTGACGGAACACAGGATGCCTGTAGAGTGAGACTGTACTGTGAAGCTATATTCCAAGTTAATATAGCTAGTCAGCAGACAGGGTATGACCTGGATCCCTGTTGCTTGCTAATGTACAACATGACTTAATCAGGGAAAGCATTCTTTTATATTTTTGTGCATGCATCTGTCCTTGGTGTTCCACATACCTAGCACTTTTAGCCCTCCTGAAACTGCTCCAAGTAGACCTCTATAGTGCCAGACTGCTTTGGAACACAGAGGGAGAAGGGGAGACCCGGACCAAGGGATATCTTACCCCTATCAACTGATTTCCCTCCAACAAACCCCACCATTGGGACATGAAAAAATAAGGGGGTATTGGTGCTGGGACCAAAGAGAATTCAGATGCTACTAGCATATCAAGATTTACAGAAGCTCAGACCAAATATCCTGAGGTACTGCCATGATTGAAGTCCCAGAGGAAAGCCCTAGAAATTGATGTGGAAGAAAAGCTCATTGAACTGTGGTGTCTAGTTGACAACTCATTGGCTGATTTTTGGGATGTTAAGACAGACATCTGAATGTTCTCTTGGAATCCCAGCTTGTACAACAGACTTCTGACCCAAGACAGATTCCCGACACTTTGAAAGACACTGCAAACATGAGCAAGTCTAAATATAGAAAAATATGGATACCCTGTGGCCTGCAATGAGCTATAAAAGGAGCTAGACATTGAACCTACTTGGTGTAGGACAGTCCAAAGGGTAAGGCAGAGAAACAAAGTATGCGTCTGTATCATATTAAGAAACACCTGAAGTCCGAATTAAAATAAATGCTATAAGCATCTTTTCAATCTAACGTTACATGGAAACCTGAATGAGGAAGAAGAGGTAACAGGTTGTGAAGTGACATAATTTTGAATTTGGGCACCATCACATATAGGTTTAGGAAAGAAAGATCTAGAAAGTACAGCTGTGTACACTTACCATAAATGTAGATGTTGGAGTGTTATTCACTGTTGCAGTCATCACAATTGCATTATTCCTGCCAGGGTAGCCCTCGGCTGGCCCAAATACCAGAGGCTTAATATTTCTGCATTGGTTGCCGTCGCTTCAAAACTGACATCAGGTCGTCAGTAGTATAAAGTAAGGCAGTCTGATGCCATTACATCAGTTTTTCTTGCCCTGTCAGGAGCCCCCAAGTGAGAGCCAGGTTATGGTGGAAGAACCCCACCAGTAGAAGGTAAATACCAAAATGTTCCTTGTAAGGAGAAAGAAAAAGAAGAGGGTGCTGGAGGGAGGGAAACCAGGACTTGTGAATACACTTGAACATCTACATTTATGGTAAGTGTACACAACTGTACTTTGTTCTTCATGTTCCACTGTTGCAGTCATCACATTTGGGTTGACTCCCAAAGCTGAGGAAAAGGGTGGAGGCAGTTGAGGAGACTAGGGGTTGGCTAGGATGCCCTGCATGACTGGAGGCTGCTCTGGTGGAGTGAGTCCTGACCCCCCCCTTAGGGGGGAGGTTTTCCATGTTGCTTGTAACAGAAATGGATGCAGTGTGCTATCCATTTGGAAATTGTTTGTTTGGAGATGGCTTTACCCCCTGCCACTGCAGCAAAGCTAACCAGTAATTGATCAGACTTTCTGAAAGATTTAGTCCGGTCTAGATAGAATCTGAGCTGTCTGTGCACATCTACAGAGTGCAGTATTCCTTTCCCCCTTATTTTGTGCGTTAGGGAAAAAGGTGGGCAAATGAATGGATTGGTTGAGTGCCACACTGGACACCACTTTGGGCATGAAGGATGGGTTAGTCCCGACGGAAACCCTGTCAGCATGGAAGATGATGAAGGGCTCCACAGCCATGAGTGCTTGTAGCTCTGAGACTCTTCTGGCTGAAGTGATGGCCAGAAGAAAAGCGGTTTTCCAGGAGAGAAATTTTAACTCTGCTGAAGATGCTGGTTCAAAGGGTGGCAGGGTGAGCTTTTCCAACAAAAGAGGTCCCAAGCTGGGGTGGGTGCTTTTCTGGATAGCCTCAAGTTGCTAGCCCCTCTTAGGAATTGTTTGATCAGCGGGTGTGAGAAAAGGGGCTGCTCAGTGTGGAAATGAGCAGAGATAGCAGAAGCATGAATTTTAATAGATTAAAAAGAGAAATCACTGTGTAGCAGGTCAGCTAGGTAATCCAGGATGAGAGGTAGGGAGTGCAGTGCCATATCGGCTCCCTTAGCCTGAATCCAGGTGAAGAACCTCTCTCATTTTGTCAGCAAAATACTTTTTAGTGCTAGGGCATCTGGCCTCACATACAACATCTAGAACCCGTTTACTGAGATTGGCAGATTGATCAGTGGTCAGGGAATAAGCCTGGCTGCCAAATTGAGGGTCTGCAATTGGGGATACATGAATTCATCTTCCCTCTGGGTCAGGAGGGTTGGGGGTCTGATTGAGATGCCATGGTGGCAGTGGGGACAGGCTGCGCAGCAGCTGGTACCAGTGCTGGTGAGGCCAGTCTGGAGCAAAAAGACTTGTCCTTGGTTTTTCCTCCCTTACTTTGAGCAGTACCCTGGTGATGAGAGGTAGTACAGGAAATGCACAGACCAATAGACTGACCCAGGGGAAGGATAAGGCATCCACTTTCCAAGCCATGCAGTGATGTTCCCTGGTGCAGAACTTACTGAGCTGATGGTGGGTATGGGAGGCACAGAGGTCGACCTCCGGGGTGCTCCATTTCAGAGTTAGTAGGGTGAAGGCTCTTTGTCTAGCTGCCACTCGTGTGGGTCCAGAAGATTTCTGCTTTAGTGGTCTGCCAGAGAGTTAGAGAACCTGGCAAGAATTGTGCTCTAACAGGTGGAGTTGCATGGCAGAGGCTGTGTGCCAAAGGGTCATGGCCAGCCTGCATAGAGGGTAGGAGCGAGTCCCTCCCTGTTTGATATACCACATCACAGTGGTGTTGTCCGTTTTGATCAGGAGAGCCCCTGGAAAGAGAAGGGGTCTGAAAGCTGTCAATGTGTGCTGGACAGCTAACATCTATTTCTGGTTGATGTGCAGATGGATTTGCTATGGGCTCCATTGGCCCTGTATACACCTGCCGCGGTGTGCACCCCAGGCATAGTCTAATGCGTCTGTGTTGAGGGTCTGGACGGTGGTGGTGAGAAATGTAGTCCCTTATTGTGAGAGCATGCTGCTGCCCATTAAAGAAAATACTTCCTTAGGCAAGGTATCACTGGTATAAGAGAGTTTCCAGGTCTTGACAGTGTTGACACCAAAGGCTTTTTAGGTACCATTGAAGTTCCCTCAATATGCAGTCTGGCATATGGAATGAATAGAACACAAGATTCCATGAACCCCAGAGCGTGCAGGATTTTCCTTGCAGATAACTGGGGTCTGGTGGCTAGATGAGACAAGTAGGCTGTCAGGTAAGTTTGCTTTTCTGGTGTAAGGAATGCCATCTGGGATGCTGTGTCCAGGCTTGATCCCAGGAATATAATGCTTTGGATGGGTACTAGTTTGGATTTCCTTTCATTGATGGTGTACCCTAGGGAGGTCAGTAGAGACTTTATAAAGGCCAGGTGCTTGAGCAGCTTTTCCGGACTGTCTGCCTGAATTAGGCAGTCGTCCAAGTATGGTCTGAGTAGAAACTTTGGCCCATCTGTTCTGCAGGAATGTGCTATATTGCCCTCAGAGAGCAGGGCTTTTTCGCATCTGCCCACTGATTTGGGGGTAGATGTGGGAACCCTTTTGGGGTTGAAGAGTGTGAAAAGAAAATTTGTATCCCTGGGACACTATGTTGAGGACCCAGCGGTCGTTGGTAATGGTAGCCCAGGTGCTTAGGTGAAAGTTTTCCACCTAGGGATAAGTGCAGGTGGGCAGAGGTAGGGGGTGGGGGAGGAGAGTCATTGAAGAATTCTTACCAGGAGGGGGGTGGCTTAGAATGCCCTAGTTTTGAAGTGGAGGAATTCCACTGTTTCTCTGCATTCCCTGTGGCTGCTGTCTGGGGGGGGGGGGGGGTCTGCTTCCCCAGGGTCTGGGCTGAACTGACCTGGTGGGAGCAGGAAAGGACCAGTGCTTGGACAGACAATGCCTGCTGAACATTGGTGGCTAGACCTGTAGAAAATACTTAACTGTCTGCGCAGATTTAGCTTTTTCTTCCATCTTTTTTTAAGACCTCCTCTGCCTTAGTGCCAAATAAGTTGTCGTTCTGCAAGGGTGCATCCAATAATTCTGAATTAACATGGTCTGGCAAGGGCTATTCCTTAAGCCATGCATGTCTTCTAAGAAGAAATCCAGTGACTGCTACCCTGCAAGAAGTTTCTAGGGATGGCGTCAAAACCACAGTACAAGGTGTGTTTAGTCACTTGACTTGCAGAATGCAAGGAAGACACTTTGCTTGAAGAGTTTTTCATGGTATGTTGCTGAAATTTTGCTGAAATTTTGGCATACGGAAATGGCAATTTAGTGCTCTGACAACAAGACTAGCAGAGGTGTATACTTTTTTTTTTTACACCATCTGTCTAGTGCTCGGGGATCCCTACCTGAGGGGGTGGGATTCTTAGCAGAGGTTGCTTTAATTCCTTTAGGCCCTTGAAAAATTACCTCAGGGTCAGCAGTAGGGTTTTTGAAAAGAAATTTGTGCGAGTTAGGGACTATACCAGTCAGGTTTTCTGGGTGCAGGAGGGAGACTGTCAGGAGCCAAACTGGATTCCAGGAAAACATTGTCCGCAACATCCAGGACTGGGGGAATAGCCAGGGGTATGTGCTGTGGAAGATCCCAAGAATTCTCAGAGTCTTTTTAGACGGAGGGTAGTCCTGACATTCCCATTGAAAATGCTACCTTAAGGTATGAAGGGTTTCCCCAAAGGAAAAGTCCTCAGGTGGAGAGGCTGAAGGAATGGAATCCTCTGCATCAGAATCCTCATAAGCAGAGAGGGGTTGCATGTCTTCATATTCAGATGCCCCAGAGTCTGAATCCTGTTCAGACAAAACTACTGGGGACAGATCTCTCTTCCTTTTGGAAGGGGTAGGTTGGCTTCCCCTGATCAGCATGATAAGGTCTTCCGTCATTTGAAGCATTTGAGACTGAGGCAAGGAAGCAGGTGCCTGAGATTGGGTAGTTAGTTTCTTGGTGTGGTTCGTACCCTGGGCCTTAGATATTTTGTAGTTTTCGAAAGAATGGTAGATGCAAAAGTTGTTGGATTTGTGTCGAGAATCGGTAGTGCGAAGTACTTCCTCGGAAACCGGTGCCTGCTCAGTGGCTCTGGACCCATCTAAGGGTGAGACAACCGCAGGATCCTTAGTCGAAGAGTTTTGCAGCATACCGGACTCCGAAAGGGTCTCAGCAGCGGCCTGCGAAAGCACCTCACTGAGGACCGGAGAACTGATGACTAGCTTAACGGAAGCATCGGTAGGTTTGGATCTGTGCGGTCTCTGTCTTTATCCTTACATTTTTTTTCGGAATATCTGCTGTCTTATGGCTTACCAAAGCCATATCGGAATTATAGAACTGTAAGCGAAAATATCTAGCTACAATAAGAGCCCGACGTACAGTTCTGGCGTTAAAAGCACAAAAGCGACAGCGAGGAACGTCGTGGTCTGGGCCCAACCAAGTGACGTAGTAAGAATGAAAATCTCGGTGTGGTATTTGCTTTCCACAGGTGAGACAATTGTTAACTTTTTCTGACATCAGTTAGTGCAAGAAAAAAGGATCCCCAATGGGGTACTTGGCTTTAGAAGACTTCAGCTTCAATTCGGAAGACAAAACTCAGGTAGCGGCTGGCAGCCGACTGGCACTCGTGCGAACTGCTTCTGCTTCGGGCTCCTCGGCAAGAAAGACTAATGTAATGGCGTTAGCTGCCTTACTTTATACTACTGACGACTTGATGTCAGTCCTAAAACGACCGCAACAGACTCAGAAATACTAAGCCTCTGGTATTCCGCCGGCGGCTACCCTGGCAGGGATAACCCAAATGCGATGACTGCAACAGTGAAACACTAAGAACATCTAGTCCCTAAGCATTTTTTCTTTGGCACTAAACATCCTTAGATAAAACCCCTTTTCCAAGTGGGAAGGGGGAACAGGTTTAATCACTCCTTGAGAAACGTGATAAAACAGGTGGAAACAATCTGGACTAGAGGATGACGAATTGCGCCCCCCCCCCCAAATAAGGGATTTCCCCCTAGTGCCATCTGTAACCTTGATGAATGATAGGGTTCTTCTGTTGCCAGAGAGAAAAGTGGAGATTTGGGCTTTCTTGAAGACAAGACAAGAGGAGATGCCAGGGTGGAAGGGGGGAGCAAAGTCTGTTAAAGTCATTCGGACTTACCTGACTGTCCTTGGTTTTCCAGCTTCCTCAGGGATAGGCACAACACTGACAAAACCTTCTCCCAGGACAAACAAGAGTGGCTCTCCCTTGCCCACTGAGTGGACTCCAACAGCTGCAGAGGATATTACTAATCCCCAGTCCATATTTGCTGTAGGTGCTACACCACAGGAATCCAATATAAAGACGAGTGGTACGAGTTACAGCTAATGGCCACAGCAGAGCCAGTTGCCTGTCTCAGGCAAATGGCTATCCTGCTACGTTGGCAAATATTTTTTTTTTGGCTGGAAGAAGGGCTGATGGATTATGGCTGGAAGAAGGACTGATGGATTACTCAGTGGTCAAGCTGAAAATAATGCTACTTTCCAAGGAGAAAATAAGCAGCAAACAAAAAAGTCAGTTTATCCAAAGAAACGTAGTAGAATGCACTTGCGTTACCAGCTCCACAAAGTAAACTTGAAATTTGGAGGAAAAAAATGGTTCAGTTACTTTAGACAGATTTTAAACCAATAGGAAAGCATGCTCCCGTTTAAAACTACAGGAAGCACAGTCTTGTAAAAGTCCATTAATACAAACTCCAAGCTTTCAAAAACAAAAGCTTTGGAAACTGGTAGGCTGTTCCATACAGCTAATATGAACATCTAGGATTGTAAAAAAGTCTAAATTAACAAATGCAGGCATACAAGTCCAGTAGAGGCTAATAATACTGGTTAATACTTCAAATCTTTCCCCGCTAACAGCCAGACATACCCCGGGATTCATGAAGCAGGCATAGCATCGGCATTCTAACTCCAAAGATGGCCGCCGAGCAATTCAGGTAAGAGCTGTTCCAATGTGCACTACCTGCGTACGCTACGCCCGCACAATTCCTGAGCCTTGTAAGCTAATTACCCCATGTGCAGCAGTACAGCATGCAAATGAAGGTATGTAGCGGATTCATGAAGTGGTGCAGGTGTAGTGTAAGCATGCAGAAATGTAAACGGTAGAAAATGGTTTACATTTTTGCAAACATAAAATCGGAGCCATGACAGCCGACCAAACACATGTATTATATTGTTAATATATGCCAATGGCTAAATATATAGTCACTGGCAGAAAAAATGTACAAAATATAAAATTAACATTTAATATATATATATATATATATATATATATATATATATATATATATATATATATATATATATATATATATATATATATAATCTATCTAGTCGCACTATCGCGGCATGGAAGCACAGGGCAGAAGTACGCCAAGGGGATCGCAAGGAATATATAAAAATATAGAATAAATCCGCAATGAAACACATCATGATTTCCCCATAACAGTCAATGGCAGGCATGCTACATCATACACATGGCGCAAGGGTTGCAGTGACAGTGTTATGCGTAGTAGCTAGGAATTAGTAGGCAATGCCATGCAAATGAGAGGAGTAATAGTGAATCGTAGATTCTCCGCTGGTGTAAGGATGCACCTCACAGCGTAGCGTTAGAACACCGAGGTGAGCCCTTGAGATAAAGGGGACATCAGGAGAGGGGTGTGTCGCCATTGCTGTAAGCACATTGGAGCATTGCTAAACCAGTCTGCCCCTAGCTAGGCAAAGCTACAGGATAGGGGGGTGCAGAATTGCCCATAGCTATGCTTAGCTGAGAGCACAAGGTAACAGAGTATGCTTGTGAACGGAGATGAAAACGCACGTAAACCCGGTAAACTGGTATGCGCGGCGTGCACTGCAGCTGAAATAGAAAGGATATAGGAAAGAAATAAGGAAATGCTGCAGCAGTGAAACTGGAGTACAAATGATTAATTAAACACCTAGGAGCCTACAGTGGGCCACTGACAACAGCTAACAAGGCTGCAAGCAGCTACCTGCAGAACAGGGGAGGGGCTGTACTGCAAAGAAAACAGCAAAGTGTCAAAGCAGAACAAAGGTGATATGCAGTATATCTGCTACAAGGAACATTTCGCCATGACTGGGTAGGCAAAACAAGAAAGTGCCTGATAATGGGAGGGGATACAGGTCTAAAAGTGAATTAAAGGGCAACAGATTAATCAAGGCAGACAAGTGGATCTCCACAGTAAAGGCCCCACACTCGCAGTACTCATTGCAAAACCCATAATTAAGTCACGCAGCAGCTGGAATAGCTCATACACACCCACTTACATCAGCAGCATACATAGCACAATACTATAAAGTGTGAAAGCACCTCACACACATTTGTGTATTCCCATACACTCTGCACCAGTGGTGTATACAGACAAGGAAAGTACAGTTTTGTACCTACCATAAATGTAGATGTTCGAGGATTCCATTGCTGCAGTCCTGACTATTGACTATTGGGTATAGTCCGCGTCCAGTCGGCCCGAATACCAGAGTATAAGGCTGACGTCGGTCATGGCGCCTTAGACTGACGTCAGTACGTCAGGGTACTAATGCGCATGACCGACGTCATATCCTCAGTCTTTTCTTGCCCCAGATGTCAGAAGACCCCAAAAAGACAAGTCCCAAAAAACCTGCACCAAAAACATGTACAATATATACAACAATATATACAAAAATATAAGCATGTAAACTCACCTACACAACCACCCCTAAATACAGAGGGAAGGAGGGAGGGTAAATTGACTGCAGCAATGGAATCCTCGAACATCTACATTTATGGTAGGTACAAAACTGTACTATGTTCTTAGTCTTCCATTGCTGCAGTCCTGACTATTGGGTAAAATCCCAAAGCAGAGGTAAGGGAGGCTGGCAAATTATAAAGAAGTAGGAGCTGACAACATGCCTTGCAAAACAGCTGTGGCAAAACCAGCCCTAGACTTAGAGTAGATAGGAAGGTGATAATGCTTAGAGAAAGTATGCACTGAACTCCAAGTAGCTGCTTCCAAAATGTCCTTAGTTGCCACCCCCCTTAGAAATGCTGTTGAAGTGGCAGTAGCCCTAGTGGAATGAGGCCTAATCCCAGCTGGAATCTCCTTGCCATGATGGGAATAACAAAATGCAATGCAAAAGCCAATCCACCTGGAAATAGTTTGTTTTGACACAGGCTTGCCCTGTGAACTCAAAGCAAAAGAAACAAACAACTGCTGAGACTGCCTAAAATCCTTAGTCCTGCTTAAATAATCTCAATTGCCTGTGTACATCTAAAGTGTGCAAAATCTTTTCCCCTTTATTTTGGGAGTCTGCATAAAAAGTAGGCAAATGAATAGTTTGGTTTAAAGCCACACTAGAAACCACCTTAGGCATAAAGGAAGGATTAGTACGTAATGATACCCTATCCTTATGGAAAATCAAAAAGGGCTCTACTGCCATAAGGGCCTGCAACTCAGATACCCTTCTTGCAGAAGTAATAGCCAACAGAAAAGCAGTCTTCCATGACAAGTATTTCAATTCAGCAGTAGCCGCAGGCTCAAAAGGTTGTAGAGTAAGTTTTTCCAACACAAAATTGAGATCCCAAGCAGGAGTAGGAGCTCCACGTGGGGGTCTTATATTCTTTGCCCCTCTAAGAAACTGCTTGAACAAAGTATGCGAAAACAAAGGTGGGTCACAATCATAGTGAGCTGAAATTGCTGCAGCATGAATCTTAATGGAAGAGAAGGACAAACCTTTGTCCAATAACTCAGTAAGATATTGAAGAGCCACACTCAAATTAGGCTCAGAAATCTCCAAATTCTTTGCTGTACTCCAAAATAAAAATCTCTTCCATTTTTCTGCGACACCTTCCTTGTACTAGGTCTTCTAGCTTCCATAATCACATTTAAAACTTGTTGAGGAAGTTGAGACCTGCTGTGCTTCAACAGAGAATATGCCAGGCTGTTAGATGAAGAGAGTGAAGCTTGACATTGAGCAGATGACCGTCCTTCTGAGATAACAGATGAGGAATCAGAGGTAAAGGCCATGGAGGCTTCTTTACCAGACTCCGTAGTAGTGGATACCAGTGTTGCCGAGGCCAATCTGGAGCTATCAAAATCATCCTTGGCCTGTCTTGTCTGACCTTTAATAGTACCTTTGGAAGAAGAGGCAGAGGTGGAAAGGCATAGACATGAAGGTTTTTCCAACTGAAAGACAGAGCATCCACTTTCCAAGCTGTGTGATGAAACCCCTTTGTGCAATACTTTGGCAGCTGGTGGTTTAGTGGAGAAGCGAACAGATCTATGTCTGGAGTTCCCCATGACACTGTCAATTTCTGAAATACATGAAGATCCAGTTTCCACTGTGGGGATCCATGATTTGTCTGCTTAACACATCTGCTAGGAGTTCTGTGCTCCTGGCAGAAACCTTGCCTGAAGAGTTAGTTGCAAGCTTAACGCAGTCTCCCATAAAATCATTGCTTGCCTGCATAGAGGATAAGAATGTGTTCCCCCTTGCTTGTTGATGTACCACATGACAGTTGTGTTGTCTGTTAGAATCAACACCTGCCCTGGAAGAAGTAACTCCTTGAAAGCCATCAATGCAAACTGGACTGCTAACATCTCCTTCATGTTGATATGTAGATGCTGTAGTCTGGCAGGCCACTTGTCTTGTATCCACTTTCCATTTAGATGAGCTCCCAAGCAATGTCCGAGGCATCTGTCGTTAAAATCTGACTCGCCTCTGGCCGGGTCACAGAGAGTCCCTTGTTTAGGTGACATTCCTGAGCCCACCACAAGAATTCCTTTTGAAGGCAAGGTATTATTTGAATGACAGTGTCCAAATCCTGGCAGTGCTGTGACCATACATTTTGAGATACCATTGCAGCTTCCTCATATGCAGTTTGGCATTGGGAAGCACCAGAATACAAGATGCCATGAACCCTAATGCTTGAAGGACTGTCCTTGCAGTCAGCACGGACTGATGAGATAGTTGATGGAAGTAAAGTGACAGACTCTTTTGTTTGTCCGGGGTTAAACAGGCCATCTGGGCTGCTGTATTCAGTCTCACACCCAGAAAGCACATGTCTTGAGAGGGTACTAGACTGGACTTTATTTCGTTCACAGAATACCCTAGGCATCTTAGCACTGCTATGACATATTCCAGATGCTGTAGAAGGTCTTCCTTTTCATGAGCCAGAATCAGGCAGTCGTCCAAGTAAGGATAGATTTGAATTCCTTGAAGCCTGAAGTAAGCTATCACTGGAGCCAGAACCTTTGTGAATACTCTGGGCAGTAGATAAACCAAAGGGCAATGCAGAGAACTGATAATGAAAATCTCCAGTTCGAAACCGCAGATACTTCCTGCAACCTAGCCTTATAGGCACATGAAGGTAAGCTTCCTTGAGATCTAAAGTTACCATCCAGTGATCTTTGCCCAGCAGAGGTAAAAGCTGTTGTAACGTCAACATCTTGAACTTGGGAATGTCCAGATAAGTGTTGAGGATAGATAAATCCAAAATTGGTCTCCACGTGTTCCCCTTCTTTGGTACTAGGAACAGGCGAGAATAAAATCCTAAGCCCCTTTCTGATACAGGGACTGGCTGAATGGTCCCCATCTGGAGTAACTGAGAAACTTGCTTGTGAGCCTCTTTTCTTTGTGGAGGAGGAACGTCTGGCATGCCTTTGAAAGGGGGCATAGTGTGGAAATAAAATCTGTAACCGTGATGAATGATATCCAACACCCATCTGTCTTGAGTAATTTAATCCCAATTTTCTTTGAAAAGAGACAGTCTTCCTCCCAAAGGAGCTGCCAGACGAGAATCCACTAGCAGCTGAAAAGGCAGGTCATTGGGTCTGTTTACGAAAGGACTGACCCCTGCCCTCACCAGAAGTCTGAGCAGGTGAACTCCCTGATCTAGGCCGAAAAGAACCTTGAGCCCTGCCCCTACCACGTCTAGACCTACCCCTAGACTGGGAATCATAAGCAGGATATGTCCACCCCTTAGCAGGCCAATTTCTACTAAACTGGAGGCTGCACCTGCAAAAATCTTTAACAGTCTGCATAGACTTAGCTTTGTCCTCCATTTTCTTTAAAACTGCTTCCACAGGCGGTCCAAACAACACATCAGACTGTAAAGGAGCATCCAAAATCCTTGTCTTAACATGCTCAGCTAAATTCTGATCCTTCAACCAGGCATGTCTGCGAAGAACAGAACTAGTAGCAGCCACCCTCGAGGAGGCCTGTACAGCATCAAAACCACACTGCAAAGAATGCTTACCCACTTGTTCAGACACATGAACCAAATCCAGCAACTCTTTACACTCAATACCTTCCGCCAAAGCATCCACCTTAGATTTCAATTGTGAAAGGAGATAATTTTGATATTTTAGCATGTGAAACTGACAATTCAACGCCCTCATGGCTAGAGTGGAAGAAGTATACACTTTCTTTCCCCACCTATCCAAAGCCCTTGCCTCTTTATCAGAGGGTACAGGATTTTTAACCACAGAAGCTTTAACACCTTTAGGCCCCTGAGAAACAGTTTCTGGGTCCCCTAGGACTCTTAAACAAATACTTATGAGCTTCGGGCACCCTATAATACCTATCAGGCTTAACAGGAGCAGGAGGCAAGGAGTCAGGGTTCAGGGAAGCCTCTGCAAAACATCCTCCACCACATTCAACACAGGAGGAATAGCTAAGGGCCTATGCTGGGGTAAAACAAGAATTCCCTAAGCCTTTTCCTGGAATCAGAGTAATCCTGGCCTTCCCATTTAAAGTGCTCCCTCATGGAGTGTAGAGTCTCTGAAAATGAAAAATCCTCAGGAGGAGAAGCTGTAGGAGTGGAATCATCCACATCAGAATCAGAATAAGTAGGATACTCCTGTAAGTCTTCCACAGAAGACTCTGAAGCCTGTGAACACTGTTCAAAACTATCAAACTCCTGTTCCACCCTAGGCCTCTTATCAGGCGGGGGCATAGAACCTCTAATCATAGTAATCAAATCTTCTGCCATTTTAAGCATATGTTTCTTAGGCACAGAGCCCGAAATGCTAGGAGAAGCCCCCACAGAAGCTGAACTTGGCCTACCTCTAAAGGAAGCTTTGGCAACAGAAGGAGAGGCCCTAACTACCTTGGGAAGAGAGGGAAGAACAGTTACCTGAGAAGCCCCCTCAGCCTGGCCTACCTCCTGAGAGGGCACATCCTGTAACAATAAAGTTTCTGCCTGAGACTCCATGGAAACTCCTGGCAAAACCTCTGGCTCCACTGAGCCTTCTAAAGAACCGATGTCCGGGACTGCCGGTTCATCAACCCTAGGCTTCACTGTTTTGTCCTTGCGCTTCTTGGATGAAGCGGGCGGAGCATCCGACGGCATATTATAATTGCAACGCTTCCCAAACACTAACCTGGCACAATCTAGCCTCCTCTTAATAGTGCGTTTGTTAAATCTAGCACAAGAACGGCAACCAACAACGTCGTGCTCAGGCCCTAAACAAGGTATACACAATGTATGATAATCCCTATGCGTATCTGCTTCCCACAAGAAATACAGTTATTCACTTTTTCTGACATCCGTTAAATACTGAGGCAAGAAAAACCAAAATGTTCCCAACGGGTACTTAGCCAACTCTGTTTCGGTCTGAAACTCCGGTTTCGGAAATATCTCAGAACGCCAACCTGCACTCGCAAAATTGCTTCTGCATCGGACCATGCGGCAAAAAAGACTGAGGATATGACGTCGGTCATGCGCATTAGTACCCTGACGTACTGACGTCA
This sequence comes from Protopterus annectens, assembly GCF_019279795.1. NCBI lineage: Eukaryota > Metazoa > Chordata > Ceratodontiformes > Protopteridae > Protopterus > Protopterus annectens. The sequence continues at coordinate 523,232,878 of NC_056730.1, read as the reverse complement.
GTCTAAGGCGCCATGACCGACGTCAGCCTTATACTCTGGTATTCGGGCCGACTGGACGCGGACTATACCCAATAGTCAATAGTCAGGACTGCAGCAATGGAAGACGAAGAACATCTTTTATTATGTACATGTTAGGGGCTGCCATAGCTTTGATCCACCAGCATGTGCTGGAGACTGAAGGTGGTGGAGGATGATGCACATAACCACTGCTGGCACCAGAGGAGTGAGTTCAGACCCAGGGTAACCTACCAGGGGCTAATACAGGGTGGACAGGGACATCCTACAGCAACTTGTGGAGCTGTGCCGGCCAGGTCTCAGAGCCAGAACAAACAGAGGGGACCCCATCCCAGTGGATATGAAGGTATGTGTAAGCCTGAGAATACTAACTACAGGTACCTTTCAAAGACAAACTGGGGATATCATCGGTATCTCACAGGCATCAGCATCCAGGGTACTACACCAGTTCCTGGATGTCATGTTACCACATGCCAATGAGCACATATACTTCCCCCGAACGCAGGAGGAGTTGGCCAGCAATATGCGTCTCTTCCACCGTGTGGCAGACTACCCGGAGGTACTGGGTGCAATAGACTGCATGCACATACACATCAAGTCACCACCCGGTGAGCAGGGTAGGCGCTACATAAACTGCAAGGGATACCCCTCCATCAACTGCCAGGTAGTGTGCAATGCCCAGGGCATTATCATGGATGTGTGTGCTGGCAACCCTGGAAGCCATCACAGCTCCCACATCTGGCATGCCTCAGAGCTGTATCATTTATTTGGCGGGGGGGGGGGGGGACATCACAAAATGGCCACCAGGTGGGGGATGCTGGCTATGCACTGGAACTGTGGATGATGACTCCCATCAGAAATGCACACACACCCCATGCAGGAACGCCATAATGAGGAACACGCACAAACCAGAATCATCAGAGCGTGTGCTTGGGATGCTGAAATCACGGTTCTGTTGTTTGGACATATCTGGTGGAGCCTTGCAGTACTCCAGGCACATGTGCCCACATCTTCATAGTGTGTGCCATGCTACACAACATGGTCCTGCGAAAACAGCTGCAGCAGGGACAGAATGGTGAAGGCCCTCACAGCCCACCACCATTGCCAAGGGCCCCACAGGCACAGAGGTACTCAGACTACGAACACCCTGAGCCATCCCCAGTAGGCAGACGGAGGCATGCCCATGCCTTGGCAAAGAAGGAACGTATAGCACACACACTGAGTGTCGGCTGAGCCAGCCCCAATAGGCAAACAGAGGCATGCCCAGTATGCTCATGCCTTGGCAGAGGGAACGTTTAGCACACACACTGACAGTGTAGGCACCTATGGACTGACACCTTTCTCCACCTGCACACATAGTAAAAATGGATGGCACACACACAAGACTACCTGTAAATTGTCATGTACAGGCAGTCTACTGTGTGCATCCCACATAGGCAGCCCTCAACTATTGCACACACAACAGCCATTGGCACAAGGCAAGTAAACACCTGAACAGTAAATTAAGCTATCAGCATATGCAGATACTGTATGTATAGATTCATAGGTAGGTACTTGGCCAACTGCCAGAGCCCATTCATAAGGCCAGCCGAAATGTGTCAGCTTTTAACACCCCATTGATTCGTTAACAGTCCTTCTGTGGAGCAGAGCCAATGGCAGGATCCCTGGGGTGCATCTACTGTTCCCCATCCACCCTTCAAGGTTTCTATTGCAGAGTGTTAGTGAGGGATTGTTGTTCCAAAGTATGGGGAGTGTCTGTGACAGGAAGCTGTCCCACCAGCATCTTCTGGTTATTGTTGTGGTAAGGTCAGCTCACTACAGTGTGTGGCTCACTGTGACATGGATTCCCATAGGTGGAGCATATCCATCAAGCCTGAGTTTGACATGGCTGTGTTGGCCAGCGGAGATAATCTCTGGGTAAACGAGATGCCACTGAGTAAAGCAGGAGTTTATTTAGTCCGGCTTCATAGGCCATGTGTTGGAAGCCAGTATTCCCCTTGATGAGGTACATTCGTGCACCCCCCCCCAGCTGTTGGACATGTCCTGTGAGGTTCATCCCACATGGGTTATTATACCCTATGATGGGACTGATGAGTGATGAGTAAAGGGGCACTATAACCCAATATGTCTAGATGGGAATCCTTTAGTAATCAGATGGCCTACATAGAAGGATGTCCTAACTACTGTGGACATATGATTGTCAAAGGGGAGATCACTATCTACCTTAGTCCCCAGATACCCAATTACCGCGTCTGTATTAAAGTGACTGCCGCTCATGTGTTAATATGTGGGTGCAAATTCCACAATGGAATGACCATGCAGTTAGTGGCACTTGGCCGGAGGCAGTGTCGTTGGCACCCTGTGACATTCTCCGTGAGGCCCCTTGAGGGATGTCCGTGTCAGCTGGACTATCAATCATGGCTCCCAGTTTACAGTCATTGCCAAACATGGTCTGCCGTAGTCCACCTGCGTTTGCCTGTACATCCGAGACGTATATGCCAAACAGTGTGGCTCCCAAAATCGAGTCCTGTGGGACACCAGTCGTGACTGTTCAAGAGATGGACCTGGAGACCACTAGTCGTACCACGTGGGTTGTGTGTGTAAGCCCGTTGGCAACCCAACCTGTGAGGTTTGGGTGAATGTACAGGCTGGTGTGTTTATCAATAATACCCGAGTGGGGCATGGTGTCAAAAAGCCTTGGTGAGGTCCAGGTAGTATGTGTGGAACCACCTCCCCAGTCATCTAATGTCTTGGTGACTGTATGTAAGATGTCACACAGGTTCAGTAGGCATAAACTGCACTCAACCAAGCTGACCTGGGTTGGGTCACGTGTTCGAAGGTTACCAAGGTCATTGTTAACTAGTGCCATGAGGATGCGAACCATACCATTGCAGACCAGGCTAGTTAAGCATATGGGGTGGTGTAGTTACCATGGTCAGTTGTGATTTCACCTTGATGGAGTGGAATAACCGTTGCCACGCACCACTGTATGGGCATACAGCCTGTGGAGAGGCCGAGGTAGGAATGCCTAATTAGGTGGGGGGCAGGTTGTCTTGTACAGTTTGCAAGATGCAGTCTGGGTCAACATCTGCCTCCATTGATGCTGTGTTCTGCTTTTAGAGAGGGCCATTTCTACCTGTGTGTCTCTGATGGTCGGGATACTGTGCCTTTCGGGTAGTGTTGCGAGCTCTTTAGGGGGTGAAGTATGCACAGAATGCATCTGCAAGGATGTTGGCGATATCAGTAGGGTCAGCATATTTTGTGCTATATTTCACCGGCACAGTGCTAATCTGTCTCTCACCACGCAGATCCTTGACATAGCCGAAGGCGGCTTTGTGGTCATCTTTCGAATCCTTGTATATTCGCCTGCTGATGTTAGCCTTGGATGATGTCATAAGGGACCTACATATCATACTAATAGTGGTCACAGATGTCTGCCCTTCATGGGATTTGCTGTGTGTCTGGAACACTGTCCTACTTCTGTAGTTTGCTTTGTCTTTTCGGCTTTTCCCAGTTAGGGGTCGCCACAGTGGAACTCCGGTCCGCTAATGACTGGTAGTAGAGTTTTACGTGCAGAGTTACCAGCCCTGATGCACAACCTTCAACGAAGGTACGCCCATTCACGCATGTCTCCACTCAGAAGACACTCAGAGAATCGAACCTGACAGCGTCTTACTGCAAGGCGACAACGCTACCACAGCACCACCACCGCGGGACGTCCTACTTCTGTAGTACAGCCTGTTTATTGCAGAGGTCCAGCAGACCTGTGTCCTTGTCTAGGAGGAGTGAGCCTTGGTTTACCAGTGACGGCATGATCCATACATCCGTGTAGGTGCTTACAGACTGCATTTGTAAATCTGTCTATCTTGAGCAGTGTTTCCCCTTAGCGTGGGGACTGTGAAACCCCCCACCCCGTCACTAGCAGTGTAAATTTAGCTGTAGGAAAGGTACAAACTGTGGTATCTGTGGGTGGGGTAGATGCTAGGGTGTGGAAACCGGGAATAGTTAATGGTCAGAATTAATCAGTGACCGGTTAACCTCCACTGTGGTGCACCTGTTGCCCATGTTGGTGATGACCACATCTAGTAGTTTCCACCCCACGTTAGGGAGGTTACTACCCGATACATGACACATTCCAGAAAGCGCTGGTCCTGGAAGTGAATACCGGAGTACATTTCCCAGTTAATGGTATGGTAGTTCACATCGACCAATGCCAGGGTGTGCGTTAGGACTGTCGTGTACTCCACTATCTACAGGTAGGTGGAGTGGAGGTC